>NC_029794.2:3524575-3530922 GCF_000816755.2 Arachis ipaensis | reverse complement strand
TAATATACGAATAATAATATTTTTTTACGAATATATATTGACCCTTATGTGCCACAAGGTTATTACCACCACAAAAATAAATAAATAAATAAATAAATAAAACTGAAAATTGAAGTTTTCCTTCAAATAGTGAATTTTGATATATAATCTAAGCTTTGATACCTAAAATGAATTTGAATATTTTAAAGCAATTATTACAACTGTTTATTATTTTTTTCTCTTTAACATGGATAAATTATATTTTGAATAAAATTAAATTTGAAAAGAGTTAAAATTTTTTATTCAAAATAAATTATGAAATTTACTAACATTCAAAAATTTTTAGCAATTATATATAGTATAAAGAACAAAAAAATCTTTGACTTTTTTTTTCTGTAAATATTTCAGTCTTTTAAAATAGAAAAATACATTTAAATTTCCCATCTTTAGAATACATAACATATCTATTCTTCCCTAGAGTTCAGGATGAAAAACGTAATAGAATATAATGACATAGAGAAAGAATTGCTGAACTATCTGTTACGTTGCTGATGTGGAGATTTAGAAAAAAGGTTATGAAACAAATTAAATACACCTCTAAAAACTTAAACGATGTTGTATTAATCCATAACCCTTCATCTCTTTATAATCCTCATAATATTCATTATTCTCTCCAACAATTACAAAAAATACAGAGTGTATTTTGGTGTGTGAAGATCTTTGAGAATATAGTGTTTGTTTATTTTAATTGTTATATGTTATTCTATAGATAAAAGAAAAAAAATTACTATCGAATAAGTTTATTAAGGGTTTAATTTTGTTAATTGCATGTGAAATAGGAATTATGACAATACTTAATTGTTAATACATAATAAATAACCTAAATGACATATTTTAATACAATATATTCAAGTATAACTTTATCTTCATTCCTTAAACACATACACAACAATAAATACAACTAAACTAACTACAATCTCCTTCTCTCTCTTCATAGAATTCCGCTAGAAAATTAATAGATTATCTGTATAATATGTACAATAAACTGTTTATTTGGTCTAATATAAATTAAAAATGAACATTTAAGATAAAATACTATTAATTTATCAAACACAATACACTCATATTATTCAAAATAACCATCTGAATATCAGGGATAATAAACATCTGATATTCTACTGAATCGAACACAATACAGTCCATTGTACACATTGTATAAATATTTCATTGACTCCCTATACTTCTTCCTCTTCGTATTCATGATTTTTCATCTCTAAAGACAACAACTTCTTTTCCAAACCAAAGAATCTTTTTTCCAATTCATGTCTTCTAAAAAAAATGTTCTTCAACATTTGTACCTTTATCCTCATAGTTAGCACCCAAAGTCTTTGTCTCTATTCCTCCAATTTTTTCAACATGCTCATCAAGCAAAAGAAAAAACTTGCAATAACAGTTTAATCTGTATCAAATACATTAAATCAAAGAATAATAAACTACACAAATTCATCTAAATATAATTCAATCTAAATTTACTCTGATTGGAAACAATAATAATTATATACAATGTGTACAATGAATTAAAAAAATAAAAATAAAATTAAAAATTAGATCATTAATTAATTATTTAATTTCAAATTTTAAAATTTGAAAATTAAGATTAGTATTTAAATCCATTCATTCTAATCTTACCGTAATCTCCAATACATATCCAAAACTCACCGTCATCTTCTTTGGTTCTCACCTCGCGTCACTGAATTTCTCGGCGGCCATACCGAGGTCGCCGCATCCTCCCACCGACACCGTTCTCACCTCTGCCGGTCAATCCGATGCGCCTCGCCTTCCGACGCTCAGCCTAACGTTGCTGCCGCTATTTTCATTAGGTATGCGGATGATTATTTTTATCCTTTAGAAAATAATTAAATATGTAGATGATATCCACTATGTAAATTATTTTTATATTGTCTTGCCTAACGTTTGGTGCCGCTTTTATGTAGATGATTATTTTGATTGGATTGAGTTTAGTTATATATAATTAAAATATGTTAGATGTTCAATTCATTATGTATGTGGATGATTATTTTTATCCTTAAATGAATGATTATTTTTATTAAGGGTGAGTGGCGTGTGGCAAGTCAAGTAGCGACAGTGAAATGGGAATATTATTGATGAAGGTGGGGTGACCACCAGTTGAAAAAAAAGAGAGTATTGGAGGATTTTAGATGGTTATTTTTTTAAAATAACTAACTGAATTTTTTAAAAGTTTAAAATTTAAAATTGGAGAATTTGAAATTTAAAATTTAATGTGAAATAATTGAATAAAAGTTTTTAAATTTATTATTTTGTGGGTAATTTTTATTTTTAACTCGTATTGGACTAAATAAATAACTTATTATATACATTGTACAAATATTCCATTGACTCCATATCCCGACTCGTATATAAAAGCCAGCAGCCCACACCATCAACATCGAATTAAATATCAAAACGTACTGGAGTGTGGGTCAATACGTATATATCTGTGATGGTTCAACAATTGAATTATTAGTTGTATTTCCATTTGGTAACAAATTTAATTGATAAGCAATGTTAGTAGTTATAAAAGCTTACACTATATAACTAACCTTTTTATTGGCCCTTGGGTAATGAAATTCAAAGAACGGAAGAAGATAGAAACCATGTATATATAACACTTGAACCTCTGTAATTAAATATTAGATTAACCATAGCTCACTATGTATACATAATGAAGTTGATTAGTTGACTAAATTGCCCTGATATATATGTGAGATAACCATAAATAATCAAGTCAGAGTTGGACTACCAGCACCAAGTCACTACCGACTCCAACGTGACCTATTTGTAATTGGCTTCCTTGAATTAGGACAAAATCAAGAAAATGAAACAGCAAAGGGCCCTATTCATACCAAGTCATAATGTCTACCGTGAAAATGATGAACGGTGATCAATAATTTCGTTCATATCATGTCCTCTTTTGTACTTTAGGAGGAAAATAAACGTTAGTTTCTATAAATTATTTTTTAGATAAATCGTAATGATATTTTGATATTTTATTGATATTAAAATATAAATAAATTTTTATAATTATTTTTAATATCTTATTTTAATTATATTAAGTATTTAAAATATTTTTTGTTTTAATAAATAATAATATATATTATATCTAAATTTATTTCAAGAATATATGTTAAGAATAAGACTAGATACGCTGACACGTGATGGTATTTAGGTGTGTCCAAGCGTGTCCGGAGAATAATTTTTTACTTTTTATTAAGACATGGTTGGACACAGCTGACACACATGTCAGACGAGTATCGATGAGTGTCGTGTTCGAAATATATCTGACACGTAAACACGATAACTCAGCGAAATGTCCGTATTTCATAAGAGATAACTAACTTAATAGATGTGTTGTTTTATAGTGTATAGTGTACACTTAAGAATTATTGATATAAGTTAGTGCAAATTAAGTAGGTAAAGAGTGGAAATACAGAATAGGAAAAGTATAGGTAAGTAACAATATTTTTGAATAATATGTGAACAATATGAATTAATAAGGTTAAAAAAATAAATTAATCTTAAATTTAATTAGTAGTATTAAATTAGGATGTAATATAATATATTTTTATTTAACTGGTAGTTATTTATGTTGTTCAAAATAGTCATTGTTACCTAGCACTCTCTATACGAATACGATGGAGAGAGAGAGAGGGGGAAGAGAAAAGAGAAACAAAAGCATCTTCAAGATAGGGCCCATAACATGTCCCCTCAAAAGACACCCAAGATGTGATTTTCATCTTTCTTTCCTCTACAATGCACTAACAAACGCATTCTCTCTTCTTCTTCTTCTTCTTCTTTCAATTTTCACCCACTTCTCTCTTTGTTTTTTAACTCACACAATCTCCCATCACCATCATCGTCGTGCCATAATAACCATGTCCACCGCCCAACTGCAAAACGACTTCTCTTCAGCTCAACCCTCATCATCTTCTAGACCCGCAGCCGATCAACATCACCACCCCCAGCCGCCTCAACACGCGTCTTCTGCAACCGTGGCGGCTCCTTTGAGCCGCTACGAGTCACAAAAGAAGCGAGACTGGAACACGTTCGGGCAGTATCTGAAGAATCAGACACCGCCGGTGTCCCTGTCTCAGTGCAATTTCAACCACGTGCTCGAATTCCTCCGTTACCTTGACCAATTTGGCAAGACTAAGGTTCACATGAACGGTTGCATCTTTTTTGGGCAGCCTGACCCTCCGGCCCCGTGCACCTGCCCTCTCAGGCAGGCGTGGGGTAGCCTAGACGCCCTCATAGGGCGTCTGAGAGCTGCCTACGAGGAGCACGGAGGCTCCCCGGAGTCAAACCCCTTCGGAAGCGGAGCTATTAGGGTGTACCTTCGTGAGGTGAAGGAGTGCCAGGCAAAGGCAAGAGGGATCCCTTACACCAAGAAGAAGAAGAAGAGGAGCAGCCAGATTAAGGGGATTAGCAATCACGACACTACTGCCTCAAAGTCTTTGAAGCAATTGGCTTCTTGAGATCATTCATATGGTAAAAAAAACATATTCACATCATCAATTTACTTTTCTTTTACTCTTACCCAATAATTATTTGATTGCTTTTGTTTTATGCTTTAATAAGGTTTATTAATTAATTAACTTTTTCATAATTGAGAATTGAGAATGAGTATACAAAACCCTAGGTAGAACATAAAACCCTAAATTTCAACAGCGGATCTGAAAAATTGTTGGGGGTAAAGAGTAAATTAATTTGCTATAGTATTGTATGCAGTTGGAGAGTGTAAGAATAATAAATAATTCTCTGTCATAGGTCATAGCTAATTCCTCTATATCTTGATGTTTCTTCAATTTCTCTCTCCTATCATTCAAAACACTGTTATTGCAATGTCTTAATTAAATACTTCTCAGGTGTCCACTTTATGCTGATTTTGGGCCTTTTGGGATTATGCCACATTTCTCGTGCTCCCTATGGCCATCTTAGCAATTCATCTATCTATCATACGTTGCATGTGATTCCATACATAAAATTGACGTAGAGCAACAACGTACTACTCCAATTCTATCATATGAACAATAATAATCCAAGTTTTATAATTAATAATGTATATAACAATAATAATGTTCCTTTAATTCCAAACAATTTTTGCGTGGATGGTGTGGTCCATATACAAATTAACTTTGTATAAGATTCCTAAAACTTCATCATATCATTCAATTCTTTTTGTCTCTAGCTCTCTTCAGCAATTCAGGTCCAAATGCTACTTTAGTTGTTCAATGTTTGCCACACATATTCTTAGTACTTAATCAATGTACAAATAAATCTTAGTGCCTACTTGTAAGCCATGTGTGTGAAGATCATAAATTAAAATTAGTCTAGGCATTGGTGAAAGCATAAGTTGTCTTCAAAGTGTTGTTATGTGCTGTTTGGATCAAAATCCAAATAATAAAGAAACATCCACAAGTATCTATACAATATTACTTCTGTCTATAATATATAATATCTATTATTGTTATTTTAAAACTTTAGACTTTAAAGTTAACAGATATTATAGCATGCATAGAAGGAATATAATATACAGAAGGAGGAAGCCGTTAATATAAAGATAGAGAAAATGCAATATCTAATGTAGATAGATCAATAGGTCAATTATTAGCCTCTGCAAGCTAGCTATATATATGGGTTGATATTTTAGCTTGTCAACGAGGCTCAAATTTTAGTGTGTACTCAGGTGTCCATAAATGTATCAAGTTCAGGGGCTTGAAAGTAAAACTAAATAGACAAACTTTTATTATTACATGTTTTAATAAATCGAATATAACATATAAACTGACAAAAATGACTTGCATGTAACGTTTTTTGTTTTGGAATTTTTAGATCGGTTTTGTTAGGTAGATAATGACTTTTGTGAATGGGTAATGCTAGGTAGAAAAAAAAAACAGGCAAAACTTGCCTTATTTAGTATTAATTAATTATCACAACAATTAATGAATGCTAAATAAGGCAAGTTATGGCTGTTTTTGGCTGATTTTCTTTTGTTACCAAATATTTCCGTTGTGAATAATGTAAACAATGAACTTTAAAAATAATCCAATAAAGTAAAAAAACACTCCACTCCTAAATTACCTCCTAAACTCTAACATTAAAATAACTATCTGCATACCTAATAAATTAAACATCCGACATATTCATTATTCACATTATTTAGTATTCTCATTATCTCTCTGTACTTTTCCTTTTCCCATAATATTAGTGTGTGTTTAATTTCTTTACGTGTTTTATCCATGTTTTAATTAGTTTAATTGTTTTATTTTAAATATTATTAAATTTAAGAT
>NC_029794.2:3521042-3524241 GCF_000816755.2 Arachis ipaensis | reverse complement strand
TAAAGATATAATTGAAAGATATATTTAAATGCAAAGCTTTTAAAAATCATTAGAAGACATAAAGTATAAATAGTCTTGAAGATATACAGCATAGTATTTATTGTATAGTATATTATTTAAGACTTAAGCTCCAATAATTCTTTTGCAAAATTATTCATGATCAACAATTTCTAATACTGTTGAATTGAAGTTTCGAAAATTTGCATATCAATAAATACTCCCCAACTAATTTCTCAAACTTAAAATGATAGTGTCCATCAGTTGCTTCTTTTTTCATGGAACAATTCTAAGTGCTCCTAGAATATATATTATGTTTATTATAACTAAAAAAATTATCATTCAAAAAAAGAGTTTAATTAATTATTATAGCCTTATTTTTTAAAAAGTATATTCTCTTATAAATTGTGTGATTATATAACATCACTTGATCTGAGAATAGAAGGGAGATAGAAGAGAGCAACAAAATTTCATATTCATCTAGTGGAATTTCTCTTTGAGCAAGTATGAAGATTGTATTATAGTTTCCTCAGTATATACATGCTTATACTTCATGTGAATTGTGAAATGAACCTATCATCATCTCTTTCAAATTGAATATCACTATACAAAGGACATATTTTGATTAGGAAAAGTATGAGAAGCCAATAGAATATTTGTACAATGTGTACAATGGAAGTTTAGGGAGTATTAGAGATATAATCATTAGTATTACTTTTTTCTATTAGCTGAAGTTTTTGGGATGAGTGGTATCATGTCATGGTATTAGAGCGCTAGATTCGAAAGGTCAAGAGTTCGATCCTTAGTGAACCCCAAAATTAATTTAAGCTTTTGGGAAGATATTTATTATCCCTAGTACTCGGATGGTTATTCATAGTATGGAGAATGTTCATTTTGTAACTCAATAGTCCATTGTACACATTGTACAAATAATCCATTGTCTCCCTAGCGAGACTCTTTTGATTATTAATAGACACTAATTGCTGGTGTTAGGGTTAGTTTCATACCAGAATTTTGATTGAAATATTCGTTGAACTAAAATATGAGTAATATAAAAATAATTAAAATTATTACATTTANNNNAATAAATTATGTGATTTCAATAAAATCAAATGATAAAAATCATGTGACAAAAGTGTAAATTTAAACTAAACCTACAACAAAAGATAAAACAGAAAAAACTAAATCAAAATTTAATAGAGCAAATTAAATATCTGTGATCTAACTATTTATATCTTTTTCTTTTCATTTAACAACTTAAATTTTGGAAAGAGATGATTCATAAAGTTAGTAATGTTGAGCAGAAGTGTATATATATATATATATCCTCTTTTTCTACATGGTAATTTGATATATATTCTTTATTTTTTAATAATTAAAGAATATTTGACCACTGTATAGGATGATGTAGAAATGTAGCCGTCAATTTTTGATTGTTAAAAACAAGAGACTAAACTGAAAAAATGATGATATATTATTGAGTATGTATTTAAGTTGTCTATTCAAATTGTTTATTCAAGTTATCTGTAATGATACAATATAAAAGAGTATTTATAGGTATTAAGAGAATTCAAATAATAAAGATATAATCTCCTATAATAAATATAATAAATATTCAGATATATTAATTGATCATAATTATATTCTAAGACTGATGATGTTTGCTATGCATGATCTATATCCAAAGGCTAAAACTATATATTGTAAGATGCTATAATATATATAACTGCAGGCAATTGTAATATTGAGTGACTTCTGGAAATGTTTGTTGTTGATTGTTCTTTGCATGCAGAGGGTTCCTCGAAGGACTTACTTGGAATTAATGAGCATATTTTCCACACGGAGAAAACCATTGATATTTCAGTTTGTAGTTCAGAAACATGAGAATAATCCTTTAGTCCGAGTAGGTCTTAAATTTATAATGTAAGAAAATATATGTACAACCTTAGCTTATAAGTTCTTATCACACATTAGTGTCGTCCCAAAATTAGAAATGGTAAGAATATTATTGTCAAGTTCGTTGTAGAATATTTCTGTCTAAGCTATTTAATGGTGCAGTGAGGCAGTTCAACTTCAACCATATATATAGGTGCTTTATGTGTTAATGCTCCTTCTCGATCTTATCATCACTTGGTCTGGTTCTGGTTGGTTACTTTATTATTGTATACATTATTACAATGCACTAAACATATATATACAGCAGTTTCTTGCTACTCTTTTATCCTTTCAACAGTGAAATTCCAAGTCGTTCTATTAATTAGATTGATATCCACGAGTGATGTGGTTCATGTTAATTACTTTATAACATAATAAAGAAGTAAAGCTGCTATTGTAGATTCCACATTTTTTAATTAGTTCTACATCATTATTGAATCGCACTCTATATTTAAGAGTGTATTATTTGTTATTATTATATCTATTATTTATTATATATTATTAATTTTATAACTAAAATATATCATATATTATTTTTTAAGTACAATTAAAACTAAATATTTTTTTTTAAATTAAAGAATTCTCTCTTCTTTTCTCTTATTTTTTTTATCTCTCATTCTTTCACTTACTTTATTTCTCTTATATATTATTATTAATAGCTAATTATAAATTTAAAATCAAAATGTGCAACACAATTTTTTTAATTATAATTAAAAAAATTGTGTTGCACATTTTGATTTTAAATTTATAATTAAATATAATTAAAAATAATCTCATAAGATTATTCACATAAAAATATATTATTATTATATGTATACTTTTTTAGTTTTTTATTTAATTGGGAAAAGTATACTTTTTTTCTTTAAAGTTTGACAAAACTTTTAAAAATACCCTTAAGTTTTATTTTATTTCAATTTTGTCCCAAAAGTTTTTGATTTGCATCAAATATACCCTTAACGGCTAAATTTTAAAAAAAATTAAGACCAATCTAACAATAATGCATGAAAACTATGCTTAATTTGCTTATGTTGAGGGTTGTTCTTATGAAATTGTTGTTGAATTGGTTTTAAATTTTTTGAAAAATTAGCCGTCCAGGATATATTTGATGCAAATCGAAAACTTTTAGGACAACATTGAAATAAAATAAAACTTATGGGTATTTTTAAAACTTTTGTCAAACTTCAGGGACAAAAAATATACTTTATCCTATTTAATTTTAAATTTTTACAACTTATATTTTTTATTTTTTTAATTTATATTTTCACTT
>NC_029794.2:3516080-3519482 GCF_000816755.2 Arachis ipaensis | reverse complement strand
CGGCTCAAACCGACGAATAATTCAGCCTCAACTAAACTATAAATCAGGGTGAGAGCCGACGATAAGGGGTAGAACAAATAACAACACAATACTAATCATATACCCGTTTTTTTAAGAGATTTTTTACTGACTTAAACATCGAAGTTCTTTTTGCAGGTATTACGCTTGAGTTCAAGTTCACGAGGATGCTTCGATTCTGGACTGAGTTATCAGACACTTTAGAACAGTGAGAGACTGACATATACTACGAAAAGAGTATCTTTGTCAGAATAAGTTTGACTTTATAAATTTTTTGTGCCATAATCTATAAGGTCCGGATAAAACTGACATAATTTTAAAAGATATATATTTTCATAATATTTTTACAGACAAAAACACTAGTTTATCTCTGTTTTTTGAATTAGCCAATTAGGTACACATGTGTATTACGGCTCAAACCGACGAATAATTCAGCCTCAACTAAACTATAAATCAGGGTGAGAGCCGACGATAAGGGGTAGAACAAATAACAACACAATACTAATCATATACCCGTTTTTTTAAGAGATTTTTTACTGACTTAAACATCGAAGTTCTTTTTGCAGGTATTACGCTTGAGTTCAAGTTCACGAGGATGCTTCGATTCTGGACTGAGTTATCAGACACTTTAGAACAGTGAGAGACTGACATATACTACGAAAAGAGTATCTTTGTCAGAATAAGTTTGACTTTATAAATTTTTTGTGCCATAATCTATAAGGTCCGGATAAAACTGACATAATTTTAAAAGATATATATTTTCATAATATTTTTACAGACAAAAACACTAGTTTATCTCTGTTTTTTGAATTAGCCAATTAGGTACACATGTGTATTATCTCTTTAATATAATAGAGCTGCCAGTGTTATTTGTATATACAGTATGATATACATATTTAGATATAAATGTAAATTCGTAGACAAGGATTAGTATGGATAATACATATGTAATTAGATAGGTCTATAGTCGAATAGTCGAATCCACATGTGCTAAGCACTGCCTTAGAGTTCAAATCTGGGTGCAGGGAAAAATCCCTTCCACTTGATCCACGCCATACTGCTATTGCCTATTGATAGAAGTCTTATGTGACATAGTTTTAGTTTACACTTGAAGATGTGATGATACTTGACGAAGACTACATCCAAAATAAGACCTTTAATTAAGTATTTACTATTTAGTATTTACACAACAATTATGTATGGTTCAAGCCGTCCCTTTATATTTCACGAGAAGCAAAGAAACGACATTCTTCGTTGTGTTTTACTAGGAATAAGCTGTGAATAACATGTGCAAATAATTACAAATTTTTAAGAATATATTCTGTTATTTGGAAAATCATCTCAACTCCCTTTTTAGTACCTAAACCAGGCTGGCATTGTATGAATCTATCCTTATTCCAGCTACATTTTTTATCGGCAAAATATGTAAATTTTCATTTACATATATATATATAGTCTTTAGTGTTAGTTAACTTCGTTAAACTCGGATATGACACGTCTTTATTTTAGGCAGCCATTCCAGCATTTTATCGTAGACTTGGCAGATATATAACTGAAATGACAGACAAATAAGTATAAAAGTGAAATGAGAAAAGCACCAAAAAAAGAAAAGAATGAAATGAAGGAAAAGAAAAGAGTGGAGAGATAGAAGTGTTATACATTAGATCAAATTCTATATCAGAGCCCAAATGAGGCCTAGTACAGTTGCTGAATTAACTTATAAGGGCTAATAATAAAATAAAGGCTAACTAAAAGAATCCAAAATTACTCCAGGACAAATTTCTATTGGAGATTCTCATGACAGTATCAGCTAAAGATATGTACTTTGCCATGGTCATAACTCTGTATGACCTTCCAAGCTGCAACATTATCAACCCAACGCTCACCTGGCTAGCTATACATATCTGCAGTAACAAAGCAAGCTTGTCAAAACAACTCACAACAAACATGAGACATTAAGTTAGGTTCAATAGAAAGCAATCATCAACCAAGTAAATACCATAGATCCTTTCAATACAACCCCATGTTCAAACATCCTACCTTTTCTGCAGGACTATCTGCTTGAACCAAAACAACACACAACGATTCTCCTTGTATTATTTCACTAATTATCAGAGCAATAACGCTGCCTATTATGACAAACAAACATAGAATGCTTCAAGTCAAAGCCTCAAAGGACAAGACATATTATTTCCCTCAAGAAACTACCAACTTACAAAGTTAAAAACTAGATTTTTTTTTGTTCTACATGTAACAATGATTTATCTTCAGCAGTTGGATGATATTTAAGCAATCATTTAGAATCAAATATCATGCCATCTTTAAAGATATTTATCTCAAGCTAGTGTATGAATTGTACAACAGTCAGAAATTTCACCGGGATTTCAGTTCATTTTACAGGAGATCTTCACAAATGCTACCTAACCAAGAATAGAATTGTGCAACAGTCGTAAATTGTAACTAGTTATCCCAGATACACTTTATGAAATTTCTCACTTGATGAATTTAGTTATTGACCTCATGAGTCATGACCAACACAAATGTGTAGCTAAGAATACCACACATCAAAACAAATTAGGTGCACAACCAAACTAGAATGTCTAACTAGAATTTTCTCAAACATGACTTCTAAAAAAGTAACAGCATTGGCCTGGAACGGAAACAAACAACGGAAACAAACAAATAAAAAGAATAGCACATTACAAAGAGGAAAAAAGACTAGCAAAGGTCATTCAACTGATAAATTTAATATCCTACATATCGTTTTCCTCAATGTTTTGCAGTTTCTGAATACTATCATTCCAAACTTCAAAAGAACTGTTTCACTGCCCTTTCAGTTCCCAAATTGCATATTGATAAAATAGTTTCCTTGGAATAAAATAAAATGTGTAAACTATTCATACATTTTTGCTGTCGATCAAACAATTTTTTAGAATAGATTGTGATTTGAAGTATAAGGGTATAATCAAACCTCAATTATGTAAAATAACTGGGAAAAAAGAATATATAACCAAACCAATCTAACTGAATTCAACTTCCAAATGCATGTCCTCAAGAGATGGGGAAGAAAAGGAAAAATCTGAGATAAAAGACACCCAAAACTTTCCACTAGAGCATTCAAACAGACATGACATTACAAGACAACAAAAACTCAATAAAACAATGGGGGAGAAATGAATCACTCATATTGTGTTATTGTGGCATAAGGATGCAGAATCCAAACATCAAAATTAGACAAATTGTTTTGTTCTGTGTCACTGCCAATCTGTCATAAGACAGGATAAAGAAAACACACAAACAATAAAGTTGATGAACTTACGAGTTACAAGCAACTGCAAAACAGATCATCCCACATAAATGAGATTCATGTTATCAGATGCCTCA
>NC_029794.2:3509466-3514968 GCF_000816755.2 Arachis ipaensis | reverse complement strand
AGGAGACAAAAGAGATGATTTAAATATAGTAGATTTCACCTAATGATGAATGTAGTATAGGAAAACTGGACTAGTTGACAGGATCAAACAGGGTCAGGACAAGCAACTGTAAGACGGACGACAACTAAAAATGGTCAAAGTCACCACATTACAACAGATATCCACGCACTTAGCAGTAGTTTTCTTTGGATGAAACCATTCTAAAAGTCCAACTGCCCAAGTAACTAGTCATCACGATATAAGCAAAGGCAAAAAGTTTAAGCTTTCTAACAACTTATATAAAATTAACAACAAATCAAAGAAATGATGCCTCAGAAACAAAAATACTAGACGTAAAAGCTGCATGAGACAATTACTCACTAATCACACTTTCACTTATATGGCTATAAGTAAATTAAACCAAAAGCCTTCACTTTGTGGTTGCCAATGCTTAAAAAGCATAAGCACAATACATAGCCATCTGCAGAACCCTCAAAAACTTTAAAGAGTGATCCCCTATTTTTTTTTATGGAAACACATTTAAATCGAAAAATCTATCATCATAAACTATGAACAACTCTCCATCACAAAGTACTAAAGTGCACCACTTGCTACTATATTAATTGCAGAAGCAAATGAAACAACTAATTCACACCATTCATTGCTTTCCTAAAGTCCAAAACCAACACACAAAAATAATTTCCTCCCCACCAAACAAACAATTCATTGAGGAATCCCCTTGCAAGCCACTAAGTATCCTATCTAATGCACAATCAAAACTTACCATTGATTCACTGAATAAAAAAATACACTAAAAAGTCATTTGCATTTAATCAAATCAAGCTTCAAAAAGGGAAAGTAGGGGGAAAAACCATCAATCACAATCCCAAGGGGGGGAAACAAGAAAGGCTTCCAAATTTTCATCTTACCATTAGACCCGGATCTCTTCCCGCGCTTAATCCTCTCCAACTGAACCTGCGTGTCCATAAACATCTGCATCCTCTGCACCTCGAGATCCTTGGCGAACTGCATCCTCTGCTTCTCCAAATCCACCATCTGCTTCAGCTTCTGTGCTTCCACTCTCTCATACACTTCCCCAAACCTCTCTATTGCCTTGGCCAACCTCCTCATCCCCTCTCTATCCCTCTCCCCTTCCTCCACCTCGCTCCCCCTCCCATCCTCCTCTTCTTCCTCCTCATCTTCCTCTTCCTCTTCCTCTTCGTCCTCATACTCCTCATCGGCCTCAGCGGCAGCCGCAGCGGCTGCCATCGCCGAATAATTCCTCCTGAAGTACCCATCGTCCATCGCTGCCGCCGCCGACCGCTTCTGCGGCAGCGCCACGGCGGCTGGTGGCACAGCAGTAACGGGAGAAACAGCCGGCACAGAGGCCTTCCGATACGGCAACAACGGGAGAGCCACTGGAGGAGACGGGGACGGCGAAGAGGAATTCTTCTTTGCGTTGAAGTTAGGGCCAATCAACGCGTCCAATTTCTCGAAGAAGGGCCAGGAGGACGAAACGGTACCGTTGGAGGCCGTAACCCTAGCCTTCTCGACCTTGTATTTCTTCTTAATGGTGTCGATTCGGTTCTTACACTGGACATCGGTTCGGTGAGTCTTCTTGGTGTGGCCATGGAGGGCGTTGACGGTGTCAGCAACGTCCTGCCAATCCTTCTGACGAAGATTGCCGCGGTTGAGCTCAAGGTAGCGGCGGCCCCAGGCGTCGACGAGAGTGGCAGATGCCCTAGATGTTAATTTTTGTAATTTATTTTTTAATATAATTATTTTTCGTTATTAATGAAACAGAACTTGTAAGAATGAGTTTTTGACTTTTTTGTAGAAAAGTAAATTGAGTAAAGTAGTATGGGATGATAAATGCGAGGTTGGAATTTAATATTTGGGAGATATTTTAATGTAATTATGGGAAGGTGGGTTGGTTTTGTTATTGAAAATGGAGAATGGAGATGACGAGGGGAGCGCGTAGTTGTAATTGCCGACTTGAGTTGCGGTGAGGTGACGGCTCAGCCACAGATTTGTGAAAAATTCCGTTTCGTACTTTTCTTTGGTTTTATTCATTTTGTATTTTTTGCTAAATATTGATTTTGATTCGATAATGTTGAGGAAAAAAGGCAAAATTTCAAAAAGTTAAAGGAGGGGTGAGATTAGAGGGATTGGGATTTGGATTTGGATTTTGGATTAAAATTAGGAGCGAGTGAGGTGTGTGGGGAAGAGAGAGGGGGATGGTGTGTGTCAATGTCATTTTATACCTTGCGTTGCGTTTACACTTTTTTGTTTCCGTTTTCGTTTTTATTGTTTCCATAAATAATGGCGCTCTGGCCCCGTGACCATTCCCTATTTTGCGGTGACCAACCCACACAACATTATGGAATTCGGAACTAAACCCACGCTTTCAAAAATCAACTAAAACAGAGTCAATTCTCTAATAGAAATCAGTCTAAATGTTTGACAAATGATAATTTAATTTTTCTCGATTCTTTTTGTATTTTTTAACTTTATTACACAGGTGATCAAATGAAGTCATTTCTTAAAATCTAAAACTATTATTTATTTATTTTATTTTTTTGAAAATGACAATCTACTGAATTTGGTATCTTAGAGTCTTAGCTATTTAATTTTTTGAACTATAAAATTAATAATTAAAAATCGTTAAATAATAAACAATATGGTGACACGAGTTCGTATATAAAATGCTATAATAAAATAGTATAGCTTTCTTCGGCCGTGTTTCATTGTACATAAAAAGATCTTGAAGATGGACAACCAAATGAAAGGTGGAGAAAGAGACCTTTTAACTTCCATCTTAACAATTATGCAACAAAAAGTGTGAGGCGCCGCTTGCATTGCATATTTGATTATGATATTATTCCAATCTCTTGGTATTTCTCCATTTCCATTATTCCATATGCATCACAATTAAAATAACGGAGAGGTAAAATAAGGTTATTTAACCCTTTTTCCATGATCATATTATTCAAGGTAGATTACATGATCGCTCCGGATATGTGTTTGGATGACATTGCGCATAATACTACTTAGTTTATCATATCTAGCGCCTTAGAAAGGAGGCTAATGTTTCTAAATACGAATAGTGTAATATTTCATGAGATTAAATAATAAATAATTAAATATACATGAGAGATTTGTCTATACATGGACATGGAAACCGTTTGTAAGATTGAAGTATCAACCTAAATCCAAAAAGTTCATTCTTTCTTATCAAAATTTCATGATTCAGTGACCCAATTGAGAAAAGAACTAAATTTTTGGCAAGATCTCAAGATGAGAATAACAGTCATATACATACCGTCGTCTTCGTACAAAGTTGATAGTTAAAAATTGTTAGATAATAATTTAGTTAAGGTAAAAACTCAAGTGAAGTCGACTTCACGTGAAGTTGATACCTGAAAGTCGTTAGACGAAAATTTAGTCAAATCAGTCAAATCATTTAACGACTCTCTGGTATCAACTTCACGTGAAGTTGACTATACTTGAGTTTCCACCTCTATCTAATTAAAAACATAGATAAAATCAGATATGAGAAAGATAAAGAAGGAAGAAGCAAGCACTTTATGAAAAGTCTCTAACACAGTAACATCCATATTCATGAAAGTCCCACATTTGCTCCACTCTGGGGCATTTCACACTCGCACTCCCAACTACCATAACCTATTGTTTATGTGAAGAGAGCTTTATCTTCAAGGCCAATATGAAAATGTGTCTCCACCAATGGTGCAACTCTGTTGTTGGAATCTTTTTTTTTTTCCTTATTATTCCATAACCTGCATGCTTATCAGATATAGGAGAAGAGAGAAAATAGGGAAAGCTTGGAACTACTGTTCTCCTTGAAGATGTGCATCGTTGTTTGTGCTTAATTTGGAACCAGACTCGATATTGATTTGTCCTGAATATGTCTGAACCTGAAACACATTCTGTCCCCAACAAGTGATGAAATTTGTCCATCACTTTTATTAGTTTCACATGAGAGTTTAGTGTTTAGACAGAATCACATACAGCAACTATCAGAGCCAATTTTGCAGTGTGCTCTTGGTCAAAAGTCAAAACTATATATTACCAGACATAGTGACATATATAGCAGCTTCAAAATTACTTACTTATTGTTATTAATTATTATAATCAATCAATTAATCTCTTGCAAGATATACATGTAGAGATAGAGCTAGCTGTTTACATAAGCAGACAAAGAATATGGCGAGTACAAAACATATTGCATATATAAATGCCAGAGACAGAGAGATCAGAGGACCCATCATTCAGGTAACTGAGTTGGCTTCAATCAGTAGTAGTACTTCTGCTATGCTATGCATTCAGAGATATTAATGCCCAGTGACAAATGTGGGGCATCTCTCTTTGAAATTAATTGAGTCACTACATATCTGTGATATTGATTTCTTTGTTCTCAAGTCACTGCCTCCTGCAGCATACTACTTACCAGTCTAGTGTATTCTAGTCTTCTTAGGAATTCTAACTATGTATTAATCTTCTTCAAATTAAGGGAAATGTATGCATTAGATGAACTAATTAGAGGGAGGTAGTAAAGTACAGAGAAGATTCTGATTTCAATGATTCAGAGTAGCAGATTAATGAGTTCACCTGATCCACACAGAGATAACACTGACACATTTCAATTATTATTCACTCACTGATATTGTTGATACATGAAGTAGCCTGTCAAACTTTATAGTTGGACCCGTATAAATATATATGGTGGGGTCTTTTGTTACAAAGTTAAAGAAAAAAACAGCATATATGCTCAAAGGATCATAGTAAATATAATAAGACACTGATGAAATCAGAATCAGAACATTGAGGATTATTATTTGAAGGTCTTCTTCATCAATTCCCTCAACTTAAAGCTGAATGAATAATCATAAACATCCTATGGGATATATGCCAAGGCCACTAGGCCTTGGCTTAATTCATAATAAGCAGAAGAAAAATAAAATGCTTAAAAGACACATCGCACTACAAAGTCATTAGTGCAAAGAATGCAAATGCAGCGCATCATTGCAAATTAGAATGTGATTGTGGGCTTTGTGGCTTGTGGGGTGTGTGAAAAGCACTCTTTTTGTGGGGACTTTGAATTCGTTTCTAACCTCAAAGTGATCACTTTGGTCTTTTCTTGATCTAACCCCGATTTGTTTGCTTCTTTCTTTTTCTTTTTTTTTTTCCCTATTCTTTTACCCTTTTATTTGTGGGCAAGTGCCAAAGTACACCATGGTTTTACACTTCATGAATCTGTCCTCCTCCATTTGGGGGGGACCCAAAAGATTTTTTTATTTAAAACATAAACAAAGACTTCTAAATTAAAGTTATATCTACTCAAATTCTAATACAAAAGCAGCTATATATAATTATTCTTTTCACATAATAGAGCTTAGTTGGTATTAGTCTTACATCGATCTCTTGTAATAAATTGTTTTTGTATTTTAGAAGAATACCAAATATAGGCGCAACACAAGAGTAGTAAGAAAAAATAATGAATTG
>NC_029794.2:3500263-3509444 GCF_000816755.2 Arachis ipaensis | reverse complement strand
TGAACCTTTTTCGTCTGCAAATGGGAATAAATGTAAATAGATTACTCGAATGCTAGCAATACCATAACATCCATCATGTCTCAATCACCTTCTATTATGATCCAACCGAGAATTACAATAACAGAGCCACCACACAACAATAGAAGTGGGATCTTCTTTTTTATTCTTTTAATTTATCATACGACCCTCTTGTTGCCTTATCTAGCTAGCTACTTTTCCAATCCATGTGCACTTCCTAGTAGCATGTTTCATCAACAAATTTTAAAAATTAAAGCATAACGAAATGAAAACCTCACAAAATCTTTGTTTATAAAAAATTACCAAAAAAGATTAACACCCTTATTGGATCAATTATGTTATAACCCCACTATCTCAACAGTAGTGAACACATCCTCCAAAGATGATAATGAACCCTAAAAATTAGGCAATCAATAAGAATTGACCTTCTACAATATGAAGATATCTCTTCTATCCATAATATTTGGTCGCAACAATTAATAAATGCTAAATAAAACAAGTTCCGACTTTTTTTTTGTCTCCCTAGCATTACCTTCTTCTATTTCTACTCTATATACCTTCATCAAGCTTAACTCCACAATCAAAACCACGCTAATACTTTCACAGCACTCAACATTACTTATAGGATTCATCAACATATGTAATTAAATGACAAAATCTTTATTTATATATATACGTACCTTTATATTTAATCCTATGTACATATAAGCATATATATAAGCACATGTATAAAAAAAGAAAAGAAAAGAAAAGAAGCGAAGAACTTAAATATTTCCTTTTCAGATTGTAGAGGAAGAAAGAAAAAGAAGAGATTGGAAGGTTGGAAATTAATATATGCCTTGAACGAACCCTAAAAATATATGGATATCATGGAAGACACACTTGAATAGAGGAGAGACAAGAGGAAAAAGAAAAAACGTGGCGAAGAAACCGTCGTTAGAGTTGAGTTGTTGATGGTGGTGATGATGACGATGAGGACTCCGAAATGCTCTCCAAGTGAGGCCTCCACACAGCGACGCGGCCTCTTCTTCTGTCCCGCTGCGTCGAAATCTTCTCCGACATTATTTCCGTCAAGTACCGGTCACAAGACACAACCACGCTGCTGCTATTATTATTGTTGCTGGTGGTGGTGGTGGCGGCGGCGGCTTTGCTTTCTTCCATGAGGAAGTAAATCTTACCACGCTGGAGGAGGGCGTCGGGAGGGACGACGACGATGTTTGGAAGAGGTGCGGCGGCGGAAGGTGAAGATGGCTTCTTGAGCACGTGCTTAGGGTGTGCCTTCATGATTTCGCTGGCTTTGATGGTTGCTCCGCTGATCTCCTCCACCCTGCCATTGGAGTGAACTATTCTTATTACGTCCAAGGCTCCGCATGGTAGAATGCAAGATATGCAGCACCTTATGCTCTTCCTCATCATCATCTTCAATTCAAACCAGAGCACCTTAGCTTGCTTTTCTATTTCTCTCTCTTTCTCTCTCTCTCTATCTCTGTGTTTTAGTTTATGGACCAATATTTATTTATTTAATGAAAAGCTTGCTTATCCCACTTTAATATTTTGCTATTATTTTTTATAAAATCTTTTTTGTCCACTTTTGAATGCAATGCTAGCTAGCTATATATTTAGCTTTGGGATGAAATTCATGGTATGGTATGAATAATTGCACAACACTCTGTAGTTTGTTTGGCTTTTGATCTTTTTATTATTTAGGGACCCCTCATCATCACTCTCACTACTTTAATTTCTCTAATTTCCTATATTAGTAGTAATTACTATTAGGTTAATTATTATTATTAATTAGCAAGAGAAGTATATATATAATAAGTGCCAATGCAAATTCATGGTTAGTTATTATATATATAGAGAATATAACGTGACTCTTACTTAATGTAAAAGTAGTGCTTTATATATGAATATATTCTCTACAAATGATAAAAAAAAAGATAAATGATGAATTAAAATGATAAGGAAGGTTGGAAATTAGGGAGAGACACATGGTATAGTGAAAGATGGGGACTAGTTAGGAAGCAAAAGCTTTGAAGCTTTAGAGAGGGTCATGAGTCATGACTGGACGTGGGTGTATCAATCAAAAGTTGACACTTGTCGGCCAATAATGAATATTTACAACACTGAGTTTAGGTGATGTAGGGTCATTGCATTGAGAGAGAGGAATATATGTATATGTATGTATGTGTTTGGAGAGAAGGAGATCGAGGAGGCTGAGGGGTGAAATTGATGATGATGAGATATAATCATATAATCTTCTTTATATATAATTTTGAAGAGATATATAAAAGGGTGGTTCGCGATCTTTCAATTCCCCCAACCAAGCTAAGTAGGTTAGTGCATTGCTTTGACTAAGGCCAAGGACTTTGTCTACTAGCTATCTAATAATAAGTCACAAAAATCAACTCTACCTCACATGCATGCTCTTCCAAATTCTTTTTTTCCTTTTTAATTTACGTGGAATTTATCCTCTTAGCTTATGTATTTCATACACTATCCATTCTACATGCAATAATTTTACCCCACAAATACTTATATAGTTCGTCTCTCTCCATTACTCTCCAAAATTCTCCATATGACAAAAGTTTGTATACCGTTTGACAATTCATTGTCATCATTAAAGTTTCCTAAATTATTGAAGAATCATTATGTAAGTAATTTTTTTGGAAATTCTAGTCAAATCATGCACTAATTAATCTCATGCATCCTACAGTTTTATGTCGGTCATCAGTGGGGAAGGAATTTCAAAAACGGAAATCTTTTAGTAACTAAAAAGAATTAATAAAAAATAATCAAAATTCGTTTTATTTAATATTTAATTATTATAATAATTAAAAATATTAATTAAAATAAATTTTGACTGATTTTTTATTGTCTCCTTAATATTATCATTTAAAAGCAGAAAAGTTTACATGCACTATCATTAGACCTCAATGCTATATATTAATCCAGAACCTTACTAAATTAAAAACAGAAAGGAGTCTTAAAAAAAATTAGAGGAATATATTCTATTTTATTTACTGTGCACTATATAATTGTTTCACCGTAATAACGTTTTTCGGTTCACCATGCAGACCAACTGTGTTGTGGATGAAAAATTTGTTTCAAATGTGGGAATGATTTTCAAGACACTAGAAGAAGCTGGAAAGTTCTACAAATATTATTCCAAGCTTGCCAGTTTTTTACGAAAATAAGGAACACGACTCGGGACAGAGACAAGATTAAGAATCAACTAATCGTATGCACTAGAGAGGGGAGGTGGAAATCCAAGATATTTCCAACTTTGAAGACAAACCCTTCAGCTGGGTTAAATTGTCCGGCCAGGATTTACGTACACATAATAAAGGATGTTGGTCTTTGGACAATTTCCAAAGTTGTTTCGAATCACTCACATCCTTGCTGTCCAGACCGGGCAGAGATGCTCAAACAACACAGGGAGCTTAACATGTTTGTGCATCGCACCATCGAAACCAATGAGGAAGCCGAAATCAGACCGAGCAAAACTTACCAATTATTTGTGGCAGCAGCTCGCAGCCACCGTGAACTAAGTTTTATAGAAAAAGACGTGAAAAATTATATCACAAGGAAAATACGGAATATTTCGGAACAAGATGATGCCAAAGAATTTGGGAAGTACCTACTAAGAATGAAAGAGAAGAACCAAAATTTCTTCTTTGAGCTCAACCTCGAAGGCGATCATTGCATTAAACATGCATTATGAGCCGACGCAAGAAGCAGGGCCGCATGTGAGTATTTTGGAGACGTGATTTCATTCGACACCACCTACAACACAAACAGGTATTCGGTTCAGTCGCATATAGTTTTATGTTCGATGAATGTACCAATTTCGGTTCACCACGGTCTGGGTGTGTCTATTTATGCAGGTACAATCTGGTTTTAGGTTCTTTTGTGGGTATGAATCACCACGATCAGTCAACACTTCTTGGATGCGCGCTAATGAAAAATGAGGACATCCAATCATTCAAATGGCTATTCGAGTGTTGGCTCCGTTGTATGGGAGAGAAGGCACCAAAAGACATTCTTACCGACTAATACGCATCGATTCAAAGGGCAATTGAGCTGTGCATGCCAACAACAATTCACCGGTGGTGCATCTAGCACATCATGAAGAATATCCCTAACAAACTAAACAGCTACAAGCGACATGATGATATTAATCAAGAGATGAGCCATGTTGTTTGGAACTCGTACAAAAAAGACGCATTTGATAGAAACTGGAATGATTTCATCACAAAGTACGGCATCGAAGGCAACTAGTGGCTGTTAGGTAACCGAGGTTTCAATTCGAATTATTTCCACGCCCATACCTTTGTTTTTTTCAAAATATGCACTATTTTCAATTCACCACACCATATTGGTTCGATTTATTATGCAGCGCTGTACGAGGATCGGCATATATGGATTCCAGTTTACTTGGATCACCACTTCTGGGCCGGGATGAGAAGCACACAAAGGAGCAATATCATGCATTCATTTTTCAACAAGTTCATTACACGCAACAGCTCCTTGAGACAATTCGTCAAGCAATATGACAATTGCCTAGCAAGCAGAGAGGAAACAGAGAGAGTATTCGACGCTGCAGATTTTCACATTGTGATACTGTGTGCAACAAAATCAGCAATAGAGGCCCAGTTTCTGCATGTGTATACCCATGAGAAGTTTATGGAAGTTCAAGCTCAATTTAGAGGTAAAGTGAACTGTATCACAAGATCAATGCATTCCACCCTAGGTTTCACAATATACGAAGTCGTAGAGCAGGTTTTCAACCTCCACATTTAACAAGTTTTTTGTCACCTACGACGCAGTATCACGGGAGGTAAAGTGCTAGTGTTTGCTGTTCGAGTCAAGGGGGCATATTATGCCGCCATTCCCTAAGCGTCCTAAGCTTTGAGCGAATAGATAACGCTGCACTGAAATACATAATGGAACGCTGGAGCAAGAATATAAAGAGGAGGCACAGACACATCAAGAGCAGCCAATATGAACCTCTATTAGAGCCGAGAAGTAAGAGATTTGACGAATTGGTGTTTCGGTCGTACAATATATGCGAATTTGCATCCGAGTTCGAGGCATTAACTGGAATTCTGCACCGAGCGTTTGACAAGGTCATGGTGGAGATGCAAGAATATCAAGAGAGAAGCAAAGAAAAAAGTTTATTATCCCACAAAGAAGCGACATTGAGCGAGGTGAACGACCTTTAAAGCCCACCACGCGTCAAAACAAGAGGTCGGCCCAAGAACAGACTTGGATCAAACCTGGAAAAAAAATCTCAAATGCCATGAAGGAAAAGAAAAAGACATCTCCAAGCAAGGTATAAATTTCAGTTCACTACGTTTTAGTTTTTTATTAATATAAATGTCAGAGTTCATGTATTTCTGAAACTAAAAACTGATAGAAACATTTTATTATAATTAGTTTTCTGCTATATTGATATATGTAGTTTTTCAATTCGTCTAGTGCATTAATTTCTAAGTTGAATAATTAGAATTTATTCTGAGAAACGGGAATCAGGTGTAGTGCTAGTTACATTTTCCGTGTGATTAATTAAACAAAAATTATTAAAAAAAATCTAAAAGAGTAACATAAATATTTTTAACTTACATTGGTGTAGTTTTAAAACTCTTTCTTGGATGGATTTTCAGGGTTCAGGATTTTGGGTTTAGGGTTTTAGGGTTTATGGGTTCAGGGTTCAGTATTCATGGTTCAAGGTTTAGGGTTTAGGGTTTAGGGTTTAAGGTTTAGGGTTCAGGGTTCAGGGGTTTATGGGTTCAAAGTTCAGGGTTCAGGGTTCATGGGTTCAGTGTTTAGGGTTTATGGTTCAGGGTTCAGAGTTTAGGGTTTAGGGGTTAGGACTTAGGGTTTAGGGTTCATGATTTTGGGTTTAGGGTTTATGGGTTTAGGATTCAGTGTTCATGGTTCAGGGTTTAGGGTTCCGGGTTTAGGGTTTAAGGTTTAGGGCTTAGGGTTTAGGGGTTTAGGGTGTATGGGTTCAGGGTTCAGTGTTTAGGGTTTATAGTTCAGGGTTTAGGGTTTAGGGTTTAGTGTTTAGTGTTTAGGGTTTAAGGTTTAGGGTTAGGACTTAGGGTTTAGGGGGTTCATGGTTTAGCTCTCTGAATTTCTGTACAGTGTGTTTGCAACTTTCGGTTCGACCAGTGTATTCATTTTGGTTCACTGTGTTTTTTTGGTGTTCGTAATGTATTGGTAAATACACTGATTGTAATTACTGAGAACCTGGAATAAAACAGCAGCTAAACAGTTCCAACAGATATATAAATTAACATCTCAGATGAGTAATCCATCTTGAATCAAATATAAATATTAACATTTGATATATACATTGATATTAAGAATAGATATATACATTAACATTTACATTAATATTGACATATATATATTTGAAAGAAGCATTGTTTGCTTTTTTAACAAGTTAAACAAAATATTGTTAATTACAACCAGTCAATCATAGTATATGCTATTTACTATCTAAATCCCCAGATGTGAATTTACAATAAGGGCTGGAGAGGACAACAGATGGCTTTGGGAGTCTTATTGCTTCAGATTTCCAAATCACTTGGTCTCTGATTTTGTTCATTTCATGCAACATAAGATTCGGATCATATTGGTACCTGAAGTCATCAATCTCTTGCTATATTTCAATTGAAAGGAATTAGTTACATAAGAAATACCCAACTAAAATAAGAACAATATCATTCAAAGTGCTAGTTATACTGTAAAAATGCAATCACAATAACCCTAAACCCTGAACACATTAAATATCAAGTAAATCAAAATCACAAAGGCCAACGAACTGAACAATGTTCGTGTGGTGAATAAATGGTGATTAACTTTGAATCAACAATAATAGTATTTATCCATGCAAAAGAAGTACTGAACATAATAACAACCAATTTCAAAGCCCTAGTTAAACTATCCACTCAACTGAATGAAATAAGAAAAGAAAGAAATTTATTAATTTAGAAAGTACTTACTTGTGTCCAAGCTTTATATTTATATCTCTTCCCACTTTTGATCTTTCGTGGATCAATTATTTCGAGCCATTTCATCACATATATTCCACAATCATAGCTAAGCAAGAATTCAGTATAATACGATTAATAGTATACAAAATAAAACACATTAAAAATAGCACTATAGATGAGAAAGATTCTTACTCTGTACATTGACCATTTAGTGTGATATACTCTGCTTCCTCTCCCGGTCTGTCCACCATTAAGGGTTCTGCCCCAGCGTATACCTCATCTGAAAAATTATTAAACCTTGAAAGGGACACAAAAAGTAAATAAAGAGAAGCAACAACAGTGAACCGAACTCCTCTCATCTACTGAATAATTTGAATAATTTACAACAAAATAACTTACAACAAATTTGTTCAATTTCACTCTTGATTCAGGTATATCTTTTCTCGGCTTATTTACAGGGTCAAGGACATAGAATTTCTTTTTGTTGACATCAGCAATCCACAACCACCAATGCGCTCCATTGCAAATTGACACAAATAGCTTAAGTTTGGGAAAATGATAGAATATTTCAGTCGAAACAACAACAAACAAGATAATTATCGAAGAATTTTTAGAAATTACAACTTACAAATGGATGCGATGCAAGTTTTCTCTTGTCAAGAAACTGGCGGTAGTGGGCATACTGCTCAACATCAAACTTGTAAGCCTTGTTTGTGCTTTTATCAGTGTAGTCCATGCCATGTCTTTCCAACATAAAATTCTACAAAACGAACATTAGTTAAACGCAATTCATATCTGAATAAAATGTGAAAAATATTCAATCATGCAAAAGAACTCAACGCAACACATAACAATCAGGTGAATCAATATTAACATTCCCACTGAACCAAACAGCAATCAGCAGGGAATAAGAAATTTAGCTTACCACAATATCCAGCGGCACAATATATATTTGTTCCTCATACCGGCGAACTTTTATTTGGTTGAGAATCATGCTATGTATATTGACAACCTACACAAATAAAATTTAGAGATAAGTACGATTTTGGTCCCTAACGTAGAGGCCACAAATTTATTTCGTTCCCGACCTTTTTTTCGCTACAAAATGGTCCCCAAGGTTTCAGTTTGTTTTAAAATCGTCCTTCGGATGAAAATATCATTTCCCCTTCACCCCCAAAATTAACCAACCTCAGCAGAGAAGCCTAAGCACCACCACCACCATTATATCATGGTCATCATCATCATCATCATCAGAACAACAAAATCAACCAGGAACCCAAGTTAAACCAGAACCCACCACCACCACCACCACCACCATCATCATCATCATCATCATCATCATCATTAGAACCATCAACAAAATTGAAAATCAGAAGAACCATCAACCAAAAACAGAACATCAAGCAGAAGCGGAAGAACAGCAGAAGTAATTTTCAGCAATTCAATAACAGAAGCTCAACAACAATTTAGCAACAATTCTCAGCAATTCAATACCCTAAAATCAACTAACAGAAAATTAAAATCCAGCTAAACTAATCCAGAATCAAATCAAGCATCTAACACTAACCAAAAACAGAAATTGAAAGCAAAATGATAACTGGATTATGAAAATAGAAAACAGAAAAGAGGGGACAGGGAAGGCAGTGGTGGAGCGCCGGTGGTCTGGGCATGACAGAAAGGGGCTGGAGGGAGGGTAACGGGCGGCGGTGAGCTCTGATTCCTTCTGTGACAGGGATTGAGGGAGGGGAAGCAGGGAGGCTCGCTGGCGGTGGTGAAGCAGGGGAGGCTCCATGTTGCTGCGCGATGGTGAAGCAGGGGAGGCTCGTCGACGGTGAGCTCTGGTTCGAGGAGTCTGAGACAGGGAAGGAGAGAAGGAGGGGAGAGGGTCGCAGTTGCTCTGGGGAGGAGGAGGAGCAGAAGAAGAAGAAGAAGAAGAAGAAGAAGAAGAAGAAGAAGAAGAAGAAGAAGAAGAAGAAGAAGAAGAAGAAGAAGAAGAAGAAGAAGAAGAAGAAGAAGAAGAAGAAGAAGAAGAAGAAGAAGAAGAAGAAGAAGAAGAAGAAGAAGAAGAAGAAGAAGAAGAAGAAGAAGAAGAAGAAGAAGAAGAAGAAGAAGAAGAAGAAGAAGAAGAAGAAGAAGAAGAAGAAGAAGAAGAAGAAGAA
>NC_029794.2:3494207-3500257 GCF_000816755.2 Arachis ipaensis | reverse complement strand
CCATTTCTTTCCTCTTTTTTTTTTATTTTATATTTATTTTATTTTATAATTTTTTTAATGAGGGATAATTTGGTAATAAAAAATAAAATTGGTAAAAAGGACGATTTTAAAACAAACTAAAATCTTGGAGACCATTTTATAGCGAAAAAAGACCGGGGATGAAATAAATTTTCGACCTCTACGTTAAGGACCAAAATCGTACTTATCCCTAAAATTTATGAGATATACTGTATAAGAGTGTTTAGAAAAATCATTAACATTAACGCAATTGGCAAAGAATTTACCGTGGCATGCACTTGTTATTTGGGCATTAGAGACATAAAATATTCTCTTAACCCCTCGTAAAGTGCCTCATGTTTCAAGACAAATATTGTATCATATTCGTTGCTACTATCTTTTGTTATTTTCACATGTGTCATCTAATGATAATACTTTTCGATCAACTCCTTCGAGATTTTTATCTTTTTTTCCGGAGTTTTGAAAACTTCAGCAGCTGGTAAGGTTGGCTCGGAAGATGTTGCTTCAGCAAACTTTAATGCTGCCATCACTCCAGCATCTACCACCGCCTCTGCAAGGATTTCAAGTTGTGAAACAGGCGGCTCAGAGGGATGAGTTGGTTGAGATGTTGGTGGACTTATCCCAAGGCTAAAGGAATGCATATCATCTTCCCGTTGCCTAGGTTGCTGTTGTTTTTTAGCAGGGCTGCTGCATTAAACAAAAAATAGTTCAAAAACAACCCATTAAAATTAATAAAAATAATTTTTATGTGCAACTTACTCATTATCAGAAATTTCATAGATATAGTCATCGTTGAGTAACTCTTTAATAACAGAACTCGTAACCGACAACATAGGTTCTGGCTCTGTTTTCCTCAGTGAAGATATCTCGACAGCCTGCTTTTTGGGTTTTGGAGGGCAGCTGTAAGAAACAGAAGAGATAAAACTTACAATTAAAGCATGTAGTGAAGGAAAATTATCGGAATTTGTATAAGTAGTAAAACATACACATTAACATGTACTTCTTCTTCTTATTGCTGCATTGTTACTTCTTTGTTGGGCTGCTGTTGCGGTTCCTGAGGGCTGCTGCATTAAAGAGTATTCTATTAAAAAAATAAAAAGTATTTTATGAGCCCACTGAACCGAAATTAAACAATGTGGTGAGCAATGGTAAAACTTACAATTCAGGCTGTGCTTGTTGTTGTTGTTGTTGTTGTTATTGTTGTTGTTGTTGTTGCTTGGGAGGGCTGCTGCATTAAACAGAAAAGATTTTAGTAATGATACAGATTTTTTTAATAAAAAAAATTTTAATTACCAGCTAGATCAAAGATTATAAAAATGATATTAATTAAAACTTAGACATTAATTGAAGGTTCTGGCTCTGTATTTCTTGGTGAAGATTCCTCAGCAGCCTGCTCTTGTTGTTCAGTTTGTTGTGCCGGTGGTTCTTTGCTCGGCTGCTGTTGTGGTTCCCATTTCCCAAGGGCTGCTGCATTAAAGAGGAAGCAGTTCAATAATGATCCCAAATTATTATCTTATTCTATTAAAAATAATAAAAAGTATTTTATGAGCCCACCGAACCAAACAAGATTCATGTGGTGAATAAATATTTATAAACTTACTCTTCATAAGAGGTTTGTTGTGTTTGACTTTCTGGAGAGACATAGATAAAGTCATCATTGATCAACTCTTCCTGAAGAGAACTTAGAAGAGACAACGCAAGAGGATTTCTAAGGAATGTAAACAAAAAAGAAATTAATGTTGAATAAGTAGAATTTGTTCTAAGAAACGGGATCTGCACATTCAAAAACTCACATTTCTAAAGGTTTAGAACAAGTTTCTTGTCGAACCTCAATGATTTGTAGCTGAGAATCGGGTGTAGCGCTAGTGACATTTAAACACGTTTACCGTGTGATTAGTTATACAAAATTTAATTACCTAAATATAAAAGAGTAATATAAATATTTTTAACTTATACTGGTGGACGTTTTAAAGTCCTTCTTGGATGGATTTTCTTTTTTCTAAAATATTTTACTGTGGTTTCCGGGGTATTTTTCCTAAAAAAAGATAACAAATTAAAATTAGAAACCAAGATTAAAAGTAGAGGTCTAGAAATACATGAAATTCATTTTTGGAAACTACCGAACCGAAAGTAAAGAGTGCAACGAACTAATTTACCTGGTATTGTCTTGGGCATTTACAGACCGTGTGGAGCTTCCCTGAGTCTGCAAGAGTGGTTCACTTCCGAGATTTACAGTCAGCAGTCTAACCAAGATAAATAAATATTAGTAATTGAATCCAGAGGAATTAGAAAATGTTCTATCAATAGTTAGCAAAGAAAGAAAAATAATTCGATAAAAGAAGCCGAATCTTACCTCTCAGACAAATCATTTTATGGCTCCGTCGAGTCAAACTGATCCGAAGCAACCTTCGCTGTTTGAGCTCCATCCTTTCTTTTCTTTGACCTCTTTTCTCTTATTGTCTCCAATACTTGTCTTCTTCTTTCTGCAGCGCTGTCTTTTATTTGTTCAGATCTGAAAGTTCATAAAATAAGTTTGAAGGAACCTAAAACGAAAGCATCAATAAAGTAAAAGAAAATATGATTCGAGAAACTTACTACTTGTCAGATTGTGTTTACTTTTTTGCCGCCCTTTGCGGTTGTTTTCTTTTTATTATGGGTATTTTCTCAATTTCTTTTTCTCTGCAACACAGACAAAGACATTGAATTTATACCGGAGAAAAATATAAGCAAGAAAAAGACACTAACAATGAAGTGAAAGAAACTTACGGACACCACCGAACCAAAAACTATTAAAATGCTGAACCAAAAATTAGAAGACCACCGAACCGAAAGCAATTCATTAATACTTACTGGCTTTCAGATTTGCTTGTGCTCTCTGAATCTGTCGGCACAGGCTTCCTTTTTTTGGTTTGTTTTCTAACCACCTTCGGTGGTTGTTTTCTTTTCTTTGTTCCGATTTTTTCGATTTCTTCTTTTCTGCAATACATAAGAACAAGCGTATAAGAACAAATTTAAGCAAATACAAGTTAAATGAAATCAATATGAACATTAAACTTACTGATTTTCGGATTCACTTTTGCTTTTTGAATCCGTGGGAATGCTTTCAGTTTCACTTGTTGATTCTGAATCCGTCTCAACAAGATTTTGTCTTGTTTTCTTTACTGGTGGTGTTTTGTCGGATTCAGATTGAGATTCAGATTCAGAAAATCTTTCTTCTTCCGAAGAAGAATCCAGATTGACAATTTTCGTTTTTATTTTCTTTCCTTTTTCTTTTTTATCCAACATCCTTGTTTTTGTTTTTTCATTTTTCTTCCTTTTTGTACAGAAGTCTCTAAAATAAAAACAAGGACTCAATTATTTAATGAGTAATACAATAACAATCATTTAATCATCAAGAATAATCTTTCTGAATGCAGAAGAATTCAAATGAACAAATTAACAATCAAGTGAACCAAAGGGAGCAAGCCCACCGAACTGAACAAAATTCATATGGTGAATAATACGTGACAAATATTTAATCATCAAGAAAAATATTTCTAAGTGCACAAATATTTAAATGAATACACTAACAATTGCAAGTAGGACAAATATATTAACTATAACCTAAAACAGAAGTTTATTTAGTTAGTAGAGTATTTTAAAAGCATTTGAAACCAAAGTTTAGGGAAAAATTTAGTAGAGTATTTACCAATGGTTATGTTGCTTTGCTAGAAATCCTTTCAAGCATCATTTGCTTTGTCCAATGGGCCACCCACGGTACCGGGGGAGCATCAGGTCCGAACAGGCGAGGGAACTTGGTTTCATGGAAGTATATCAACATCAACACAAAAACACAGCCATCAACAGACTGTTTCCTCCCCTTTCTTTTGTTTTCAACTCCTTTCATCAAGAAGTTGAGCACATGTTTTGCCCAATCCCATTCCCGAATGTTGTTCACATGAAAGATCGGTGGCTTATGAATCGGAGAGGCCACACTTACCATTGTCTGCAGCAAGAAGAACTTTTGTACGAAGACAATAAAAGTCCTCTTGTCGGTTATCCTTCCCTTCAACGCTCATATCCAGCACATTCCTTGTCTTCCGGTTTCAGTTTGTTGTAATCTACCTTATCAGCATAACGATTCCCTACAATATTTTAATAGCAAAAATCAGTAAAAAAGGCTCAGTTTAATTTTTTACATACCAATGAATTGAAAATAAGTAGGAAGGAGAAATTGTATTACCGCCGTTGGTTATGCCCAGGGCAGCTGCTACTTTCTGAGGAGTTATGTATATTTTTTCCTGAAGAGTTTTCAAACATCCTTTCTCTTCATCAAAGCGATCAATCAATTCTCTCAAGAGGACATGAGAGACATTCATTTCTGAGACATGTGCCAGGGCACCAAATCCCATTTCTTCCACTATATCTTTCTTTTCTTGAGTCATATCCCTGAACACTGTTGCTATTGCCTTTGTTTGGCATCTGCAATCATGAGTTTTCTACAAGTTTTGAAACAGAATGTGAGGATATATTTATAATACAAAATATATATTATTCAAATGAAAACAGATAAATATATTTAATGTGCTTACGTTATAGTGCGACTTCTCCTTCATTGTCACCATTGTTTTGTTCTGTTTTGCTGTAATGAAAAAATTTGGTCAATACTTCACTCAATACACCGATAAGCACAAGCATATATATCTTAATCAAGTCAATTAAAATGTCACAGGCCACTGAACCGAAACTCATTCATGCACAAAATCAAACACCATAAATAATGAAAATATTAGGAAATAATTTTTGCATGCTATCACAACAAAATAACAACAAATTTCATTCAAAGTCCTAGTTAAATTATCCACTTAAATGAATGAAAATAACAACAAATTTCATTCAAAATCCTAGTTATACTGTAAAAATTCAATCATAGTAATCCTAAACCCTGAACAAAGAAAAAGAATGCCACCGAACTGAACAATGTTTATGTGAAGAATAAATCGTTTTCAACTTTTAATCATCAAGAGGAGTATTTCTTCATGCAAAAGAAGTACTGAATAGAGTAACAAACAATTTCAAAGCCCTAGTTACACTATGTACTGAACTGAATGAAAATAACAAAAAATTTCATTCCAAACCCTAGTTATACTGTAAAAATGCATTCACAATAGTTCGATCTACTAAACGAAGCAAATCAATCCAGTAAACCTAAAATGCAACTAGGAGAAACGCGACATTGCAAGATTTCAAATGAACAGTAGTTTTCTCATACCTTTGGTAGTCTGTATTGCTGTTTTCGTTCGTTTGTGGTTGTTCCTTACCAAATCTTCTCGCGATTCTTCTGCAGTAGTAGTTTTTACAAAAAACGTAAATGAAGTTTGAGTAATTTTGAGAGAGATTCAAAGAGAAGTAGCGTTTTCGTGCGTTTTGAAGAAGACGGAACGTTTTTTTGAAAAAAAAAAGAAATATTTTTTCATAATGAAGTGCGTGAAAATCACGTTTATTTAATAAGATTAGAAGCGCGTGAATTATTTTAAACTTGAGCCAACTTAATTACATGGTTACATAGATGTGTAGTGCGTCCGATAAAATAAATTTAAACTATTTTTTATTTCTCTAATATTAGCAATAAGATAGGAAGTTAACACTATTGAATTTGGATGGTTTATTAGCTGCTTAAATTTTAGTTGTCGCTTCCATAAATGTGGGCCCCACTTTTAACTAGTACGGATGTATAGATGGTGTTATTATAGGGGGATTTGATGTTGAATGTGACCCTATATATCTTATAAAATTTTATGCATAACTTACTAGTTCCCTTGTCTACCGTTAATTCCAACAAATTAATTATGAAGTATAGCATCTACAATAAATATTGAACCACTTAGCTTGAATTGCTAATAGTTTTACTTTTCGTTAAATTAAGGGGGGAAAATCATATAACAAATTGATTCCACGCGGTTTAAAAAATTAAATTGATTATTAAAAAATAAAAAAAAAATATTTAAAAGACGATAAAAATTAGTTCAAAATTATTTTATTTTATATTCATT
>NC_029794.2:3492843-3494139 GCF_000816755.2 Arachis ipaensis | reverse complement strand
TAGCTACTTAAAAGATTTATCACTAATCATAAACGAACAAACGAGCTGATTTGACCAACCAAAGTTGATTTTTATCTGATAAAAGATTACATATATGCATAACACATATAAACTATATGTGGGGTACTAATTAACAACGAGAATAAAATAAATTAAGATAATAAATACAAGTGAAGAAAAGTGAAGATCAGATCAGATATAAAGGAGGAGTGAGTAGTATGAAAAATAAACTGAGAGATATGATGATGAAGCCAATAAAAAATTAAGAAAAATAAAATAAATAAAACAAAATATAGTGCGTGAAAGATAATATTGCAGTATGTATCACAACAATAAGTGATGATGGCTTCAATATATAATAGTATTATTATTAATAATTAATACTGATTAATTATTATATAACTACTTGAAAATAACATGACATGAAAAATTGAAAACTACTAGTTCTCTATCTCCTTGATGCTATTAGGGTGTAGCTAGGAGGACTACTAATTAATAATAATGATAGTGGATGAAAAATTGAAAAGAAGGAAAAATGTTGGAGCCTTAGCATGCAAGGTTGGCCAATGCACAATTATTGACTGGGAAATCATATAATGTAGTAGTTTCATGTCAACAATAATTCTTTCAAATATGACTCATAGTCATTCAATTTTCCAAAAGGACAATTTACTTTGTAGTTGATTTTAGTGTTTTTTTGGAGAACAAAGAAAATGAAGCCTTGACTACTTAGCTAGCTTGATGAGCATTATATTATTAATGAGTTTTGTTGGAATGGCTCCAAATTCCAGCCATATGAATCCAATCAAACTATCAAAGTCCTTCATAAATCAAGGGATTGTGCTTAGTTGGGGAACCCCACAAGCACTACATGACAAAACAACTTTTTAATTTTATGTTGAGCTGCTCTTATTGTTTTCATATATAGGTTAAAGAACATAAAAAATCAGTCAAGCTTCTATTCTATACGTAGAGAAAGAACAAAATTCCAAAGAGAAAATAGCAAGCAAAAAAAGGACAGGATACAACAACCTATATACATACAGGAATAGCTACTACATCATCATTATTAATTAAAATTCTTTGCTTGGTTCAGGTGAACTCTTCAATTTAATTAATTATCTTCAATAATATGCATGTATATAGAAGATAAGAATAAGATAGATGCCATACCCTATTATTTATTACTAATTAAATTAAATGATAATTATATTAGGTTATGACGTTGTCTCTTCCCTCTCAAGTAGATAAACATAAAGGAAATTAAAATATATAACAAAAATAACAAATATTATT
>NC_029794.2:3491026-3492792 GCF_000816755.2 Arachis ipaensis | reverse complement strand
GTCAAATAAAACAATAAAAATACGTATTTGATTGTTAAAAAATACTAATATTAAAATAATTTTATGATAAAAGGTGTACACATAATGAATTATAAAATTAGTTATATAAAATTATAAATTAAACAATGTTATTGTGTTTTATTATATATCACTTATATCACTACGGCACATGCAGAGAATAACGGCGGCTTAATTGCCGATTTACGACGGTTTTAAACCACTAAAGAGTTTTTTGAAAAATTTTCTGCTTCTATATCACTACTTAGTCTTTCATATGATTCAATTTTCTCATAAAATGTTCTACTAGCGAAAAAAATATTTGAAATTATTTTTTTGTTAAATAAAATAATTTTAAATTATTTTTCTCTCTAAAAGATGGTGGACAATTTTTGAGAAAAAGATAAATAGGTCCCTGATTTTTTGTCCCGCAGACATTTTCGTCCTTAACCATTGAAAAATATTTTTAAATCTCTGACCTTCACAAAATTTGGACGGATTAGTCCCTCCATCCAAATACCTCCGTCAGGGACTGATCCGTCCAAATTTTGTGAAGGTCAGGAACTTAAAAGTATTTATCAATGGTTAGGAACGAAAATATCTGCGGGACAAAAGGTCAGAGACCTATTTGTCCTTTTCTCAAAATTTGTAAAATTTGTGGTCAACATCATGTGGATTTTAATCATGCATAATTGTAGTGCTGGTTCTTAAATTAGTTGGATACACATAGCTATTGCCATAAATTTCATGTGATCCTGAAAGAAAGAGATCTTACTTATTCAAGCTAGTAGTGGCTGTAGTGCTATTAATTTTATTTATTATAAATTCCTCTCCGAGCCACTTATTTGGTCAAGAGAACTAGAGAAGTGTGAGATGGGGCCAAAATCCATATTAGTTGTTAAGTCTGGTTATATGTGTATTCGATTTTGTTAGTAATTTAATTTTCTTTAATTAATAATTATTAATCCAATAAAAGAGAAATAAATAAGAATTGAGAGTTTGAATTGTTATTATAGAGGGAAAAAATTAAATGAAAAGAAAAATATTGGATAATTGTTTATTTAAAAAAATAGTTATCCGTCTATTCTCATGTTTAATATCTAAGTTTCTGGCCAGGGGAAAAAGAAAATCTCGACTCTATTATTTGCAGACAAATTGAGGAATTTCAACTAGAATTGAAGCATGGCGCAAGCTGCATACACTTGAATAAATAAATAAAAATAGATTCAAAGCTCAAATTTTGAAGTACTATCATATATTATATGACTTAATTTAGCTTGCGATTTTAATTAGCCCCTCAGGTACGATACATAAATGAAATGAATGATTAAAAACAAGCTGAACTAACCCACATAATTTGTGGAAGAAAATAGACAGGACTAATGGGGTTAGTGTATTTTAATAATAGGAAATTATGATATGTCACAGCTCCATGGTTTAAGCCCTAAAAGGACGAATTAATTGAGGGGAGCATGCATGTGATCCGTGGTCCATGGTTGATGCATCATTATACACTCTATTTGAACCCAATTATTTCGCAGAAAGTTTTAAATGTGTTACATAAACTATATATTTGAACAGTTTATACATGGGGAAGAAAATGTATATCATACAAATTTTGTAGACTTACCATCGAGTAATTAAAAATAAATAAAACAGTGAAGCAGCTGAAGTTAAGTGGAGGAAGTGAAGAGTGTTAGTCCTATCATCATATGTAGAACAACTAATTTAAAATGTAACTTCAAATAATAGTAATGCTAGGTAAATAA
>NC_029794.2:3487623-3490736 GCF_000816755.2 Arachis ipaensis | reverse complement strand
ACTCTTAAATAAATGTCTAAAAAATTCAGAAACTTTGGTTACAAAAATAATTTTCGCCCAAAATAATTTTTCTTTCTGTTTTTTTGTGAGATTCATTATTATGTTTTAAACAAATAACGCATCGCTCGTAGAAGCCCAAACAATTTTTGTTTGGTATTAATGGACAGTATGCGGCAAGAGGCCAAGGCCCAAGAGAATGGGCCTGCTTTTGAATTTTTGGAAAAATAGTAGGCAGTGGGCAGTAGTTGCATAGCTTCATTTGATTGATGGGAGCAAAAAAGAAAATATTATTAAAAAAAAGGATAATGGTAAAGGGAGGCGAAGAGGAAGAAGACGTAGTTGAACGCAGAAATCATCAGCTTCGAATCAATTGAATCTGAAAAGTGAATCAAATCAGCGATGCCGGTATTCAAGACTCCATTCAACGGTTACTCCGTCAAGTTCAGCCCCTTCTACGAGGACCGCCTCGCCGTAGCAACCGCGCAGAACTTCGGTATCCTCGGCAACGGCCGCCTCCACGTCCTCTCCCTCTCCCCAAACCCTTCCCAGCCCTTCACCGAGATCGCCGCCTACGACACCGCCGACGGAGTCTACGATGTTGCCTGGTCCGAGTCCCACGACTCCCTCCTCGTTGCCGCCGTCGCCGACGGCTCCGTCAAGCTCTACGACACCGCACTACCGCCTACTTCCAACCCTATCCGGTCCCTTCCCGCACCTTCAAGGAACACTCCTATTGCGTCTACTCCGCCGTATGGAACCCCCGCCACGCCGACGTCTTCGCGTCCGCCTCCGGCGACTGCACCCTCCGCGTCTGGGATGTTCGTGAACCTTCGTCCACCATGGTGTTCCCTCCTCACGAATTGGAGGTGCTAACTTGCGATTGGAACAAGTACGACGACTGCATAATTGCGACTGCTTCGGTGGATAAGAGCATCAAGGTTTGGGATGTGAGGAGTTTTAGGGTTCCGATTGCGGTTATGAATGGGCACGGGTATGCGGTGAGGAAGGTGAGGTTTTCACCGCACGTGCGGAATTTGATGGTGTCTTGCTCTTATGATATGACGGTTTGTGTTTGGGATTTCATGGTGGAGGATGCGCTTGTGAGTCGGTACGATCATCACACGGAGTTCGCGGTTGGTGTTGATATGAGTGTTCTTGTTGAAGGCTTGATGGCCAGCACTGGTTGGGATGAGCTTGTTTATGTTTGGCAGCATGGCACTGATCCTAGAGCACCTTGACAAGCTTCCTTTTTCTGCTTTTTCTTCATGTTTTGGGGATTAAGGTTTTTGTTGTATGTTTGTTTATATTCATGCATGATCAGATCAGGGGTTCAGCAACTTAATGAGTGTATACATCAATCGCATTGGTAATGAATGAAATGGCTAGTCACAAATAATTTATATGTATCCATGTTAAATTGTTAATTGAAACTGAAGATAGTTGCTTTGTTCTTTCTACAGATATTTATATTGTGTGTTTTCTGTGGGATGGAATTTAGTGTTTGGTTGTTGTAGATCTTAACTGAAAGTGCAGTCCATGTGTGACAGTGGAGCCACAATTCCAGCAGCAGGATAATGAAGCTTGGTTGTGCTAACTCTGGATGCCCTTACAGTTACAGATATTTGTGTATCAAAGTTCTGCGGAACTTTCACTTTTATGGCTGTGTTGGAGGAGAATGATCTAGCATCTAAGGTGAAATTTTGAAAGCATTCTTGCACCTGTTTTTGTTATCTAGCAAAATTAAATTGATGGTTGTGGTATTGACTTGTACTCAAGGGGAATTACTTGACATAAAATACAGAAATTTCTATAGAAAACATGTTAAGTTGATCAATTTATTGGAGGCGGCATAGCCACACCACATAATGAGGCTCACTATTTATTGGCCCTGTAGGACAAGGCTTACTCTATAAGGAAGCGTTTGTTTTGAGATACTGAGACTGAGAAACTGAGACTCAGTATCGTGTTTGTTAGTTCAGAGATCTCTGTCTCTAAAATTTTAGTACCTCCAAAAAATAAGGACACAGGGGACTGAAATTTTTAGAGATGGAGACTGAAACTTTAATAATATTTTATACTTAAAATACTTTCATTTCAATTAATTAATTCTAATTTTACCCTTTGTGCAAATTAAATTAGAGTTTCATTCTTGTTTCAATTCCTGTCTCCCATTTTGCACCAAACATAATACTAAGATTTATTTCAATTCCCGTCTCTTAGTCTCAGTCTAAGTTTTTCCGTCTCTGTCTCTCCATCAAACGCTACCTAAGAACATAGATGAAGATACAGATATTCATGACCGAGTGTTGTTATCTCTTCATTGCACTAAAAAAAAATGCTTGATTCCATCAACATAGAAAAGATGAAACAACAAAATGGCTTGGGAAACAGAAAACAACCTTACAAAATGCTACTGCAGACATATATAACTGGCAAAAAACAAGTATTGCAACCAACAAAAAAGGGTATATATATATTTTTTCAAACACAAATATATATCATTAATCAGCACGCAATGATAAAATGTGTTTTCTTTGAACCAACAAAAAGGAAATCATAAAACAAGTGTTGCAGTCAAATTTGTAATAATATTTGCAAGTCAACTGTTAAAATTCGGAACGGGAGATATAGATTTAATAAGCTTTTGTCTTTAATTTATACAAGATGTTTATCAAATAAATATCAAAATTATGATTGTTATGGTGTCTAAAAATAATTGTCTAATTTATTAAAAATAATTAAAAATTAATATTTAATTTTAAAGTATAAAAGTAAATAATTTAGACAAAAATTAGACATCATACTATAAATACCATAAAATTCACCTTTTTTTAATATGGTATATCCGAATTTAAAACTTGACAAAGGCCTAGTAAAAAAAATGTGAGTGTATAGTATACATGAATTTGTGATATTATAATCGCTTTTTATTTTTAATATGGAAAAGAGTGTGGGGTGATACAACGTTATGGAAAATAGGGGTGCTTTCTCTACATGTGGTGTTAGGGAGCTGAAATAGGACCGAGAAATTTAGAACAAAGAACTCGGACGATCCGATTAAAGGGTATCTACAAAAAAATATTTTTTAATAAAACACGGAGGGTCCGTTTTCA
>NC_029794.2:3485704-3487091 GCF_000816755.2 Arachis ipaensis | reverse complement strand
AATTAGACTCGGTTATAGAATCCATCTAAAAAAAATAGGAAAAGTATAGGTAAACAATAAAAATATTAAACAATGTAAACAATAGATATATCGGATCTTCATTTTACTAGTGTACAGATAGTTATTTTAATATTAAAATTTAGAAGATTAATTTGGAGGTGTAGTGTATTTTTATTTGATTGATGGTTATTCATATTGTTCAACAAAGTCATTGTCCCCTAGCATTCTCCAAAAAAATATAAGGGGAGCTTTCTAAAAAGCAAGCAAGCATCTTAGTTTTTGTTAACAATCTTGTTTCCATGATTGTTTATGCAGTTAAGATGATAAGATTCTACTGGTGATAAGGGAATGAAAATCTGGATGTATTATTTGGTATCCCTGTATATTTATGACACATGTGTCTCTTGATCCGGATTTTGATGGTAGTTCATAGTTTCAGTCTGGAAAATGCAAAACTGCTGCACAACCAACCTTGGAAACCCGCAACTCCTTATGCTGTTATGCATATTTATATGAGAAAGTCTAAAGGATAGCTATTTTTTAAAATTTGGGTAGCACTTAATCAGTAAAAAAAAAAAATAATCACATATCATTAAATATAATCTCACACTATTAAAAATATTAACATGATTCTAAATTTCTAATAATGTAACGGTTGTGAAATTACTGGAGTTTAACAGAGTTTTTGAAGCAAGACTTGAATGTTAAAAGCATTTATTTATGTTAATGGCAATTGGAAGGTATAGACAAGATTGATGATGTCGTTGCATTCCCAAACCGACAGGGATGATTACGAGTGTGATAAGTATGAGTAGAGAGAGTATAGTGTCCCATGTCTCTCTCTCACGTAAAAAATACTAGAACTCAGCCACTTGACTAATTTGAAAGCAGCCAAATCCACCATTCCGCAAAACATGTCAAGCCTCCAATCTTAAACTTCTCAAAATCAGAGGCTCTCACACCTTGACATTATCTTGAAAGGAAAATATTAAAATATTAAAACAACATAGATATATCGGATGTTCATTTTATTAGTGTAGGATGATTATTTTAATATTAAAATTTAGAGAATTAATTTAGAGGTGTAGTGGTCAAGAAGCAATAGCTCAAATGGCATAGTCTTCCCATACTCAATTAAGAGGTTCCGAATTCGAGTCTTCATATATTCAGTGAAAAAAAAATTTAGAAGTGTAGTGTATTTTTATTTGATTGGTGGTTGTTTATATTGTTCAACAAAAGTCCCTCTAGCATTCCCCATTTTGAAATCAATCAGTATTTTCTTTATGTTATTAGTTAAAAAATAATTTAAATACACAATTAATTAGTGAAATAATTTTTTCGATGGACTGCGAGGTCCTCCAACAAAAAAATGCCTTTTTTGATTTTT
>NC_029794.2:3483862-3485343 GCF_000816755.2 Arachis ipaensis | reverse complement strand
CCATGTCTCTTTTCAAAATATATTTACGTGACACGTTAATCACTAATATATTCTCTATTTAATTTTTATAAGCAAAAATAATTTAAAAATTACTAATATTTTTTAATTTTACACAATAAATTTAACTAATGTATTTAAAAAAGATAATAAAAAAATAAAACTAAAAACTAAATAGTCTTAACAATTATCATTAAAAGACAACGAAATTTCTAACAAAAAAGATTTATTACTCATAGTTGATTTTTAATGGATAAATTAACAATTTTTTTTTAGTGTCTAAACAAGGAAAGAAACAAAGCAAAAACTATCTTAAATCCGAGCGGATGATTCGTTGGAGATCAACACCAGGCTCAGACCAAATAACATGATTAGAGTTACTCTTGGCACCATATTTAGCCATCCAATCCGCAGCTCTATTTGCTTCTCGGGACACCCATTCAACGTGAACAAGCCAAGGACGAGATAAAAGCTCCTGAATCTTGAGAACCAAATCTGATACTTTTTTGTTGCTGCAGGCCACCACTCCCACTGTGGCTCCAACTCAGTCAAACTAGGATATCTCAGACCACAAATAAATTGCTTAATCTCATACAGAATAGGCGTGGTAAGACTATCAACCTCCCAAGACACCCCTTTCCACAAGTCAGCCACCATGAAATCTGATTCAGAAATATGTACATAAGGGACAAGGTTGCAAAGCTTACCAAAAGGAGTCCACTCATCATGTAGAAAGCTTAAATCTAAATAATCCATAAAAACAATTTGTATTGTAAAAGGACCAACCTCAGCTGAAGTCCCTAACGAGATGATGAAGATCCACCATCATATCCCCCTGGGCCTTGCTTGTCCTTGTCCGGTTGTTGCCCGGTTTGTATGTGTCCCTCCACTGACAACCCTTCCAATTTGCCAATTTGCTGCTTGCTGGTGTCGCCAAGGCAGTCTGGAGTCGACGGCGAATTCTGCAAAGAAGAAGGGCGCAACCTCTTGTGTCCATTTTTGATAATGGCAGTGAAAGTCGGCACCGCAACGGAGACAGCTTTGCCCTTCACCCCTTGCTGTTTGGAAGATGACATGCGTGCCTTAGATCCGCTAACCGACCCGGTCTTCACCCCTGATTTGGCTCCTCTCATACGTAGCCCAAAGTCACGGTTCTGGTCCAATTTCTGATTTGAGCGCACCGGCATTTTATCTTTAGATGTTTGTTGGGCTTTGTTTGATTGACTCAATTTTTCTCTCCTTTTACCGCTGACTTTGGTCCAGCCAGCCTCATTTTCTAAATGTTGGGACCCCACTTCCTTCCCATGCAACGTATCATCTAATTCCTCCCCAATTTCTGCAACTATCACTGACTCTTTGGGATTGCATCCAAATTCAAAAATTTTCTCTTTTGAGGCTTCCTGTGGCTGCACCACCTGGGCCGCCGTTTCGGTCACTGATGTTTCCTTTCGATCCACCCTTTTCGAATCTATTGGGGTCATTCT
>NC_029794.2:3483072-3483550 GCF_000816755.2 Arachis ipaensis | reverse complement strand
TAAAATATAATGAAAAAGTTTAATCAAATTTAGTACATAATAGGAGCAAATTAAACCCATACATAAAACTAGTGAACTAAATAGACACTGTGTTATAATCTATGAAGCACGAATACTTCGCTGAGTTGTCGTATTTACGTGTTGGACACATTTTGAATAGGACACTCACCGATACTCATTCGACACGCGTGTCTGTTGTATCCAACTATGTCTTAATAAAAAATAAAAAAATAAAAAAAAATTTCGGACACGCTTGGACACACTTAAATACCATCACGTGTCAGTGTGTCCAATCTTATTCTTAACATATATTCTTAAAATAAATTTAGATATAGTATATATTATTATTTATTAAAATAAAAAATATTTTAAATACTTGATATAATTAAAATAAAATATTAAAAATAATTAAAAAAATTAATTTATATTTTACGATTTATTTAAAAAATAATTTATATTTTATATATAGTGTTTTGTG
>NC_029794.2:3471762-3483045 GCF_000816755.2 Arachis ipaensis | reverse complement strand
ATATGTGTGTTTCGTGTGTTATAAGATTTTAGAATTCGCACGTCGACGTATCCCGTGTCATGTCGTGTCGTGTCCGGTATAACTAAGGAAGCTAAAGTAGTAGATATGTATGTAATAAATATTAAAGACAATAAATCCGTGCATATCTATAAGTAGGAAACTAGAATCACTTGTAACTTGTGTGGCAAGTTAATCAAAACATAGCGACTATACTATTTTGCTCACAAACTCAAAACTTTGTCATGTACTTAGCTGACATCACACTCTCCAACTCAGGTATAAATAGATGCTGAAAACAATGCCTTTTGAGGCGGCACACAAAAATATCACTACCAAACACCGCCTTATGTAGATAATTAGGTGTTTACACTTTACACACATGCTTAGCAACCACAATCAAAATCAAGATCCTTCTTCACCATTAATGGAAGCCATGATGGAGAACCACCACAACACCAGCAGCAACCTCAAATCAAACCAGTGTACCTCAAGCATGGTCCAAACCATAAACGCACCCTTGGATCTAGTATGGTCCATGATAAAGCGCTTTGAGCATCCACAGGGATACAAACAGTTCATCACGGGTTGCACCATGCTCAGCGGCGACGGCGGCATTGGCAGCGTCCGTGAGGTCCTAATTATGTCTGGCTTGCCTGCTGAGGTTAGCGTGGAACGCTTAGACACACTTGATGATGTTCACCATGTCCTCAAGTTCAGCATCATCGGTGGTGATCATAGGCTTCTCAACTATAGCTCCACCATTACTCTGCATGAAGAGGAAGAAAGGTTTGGAGGCAAAACCATCGCTATAGAGTCATATGTGGTGGATATTCCGGCGGGAAGTAGCGGCGAAGATACCTGTTCTTTCACAGATACCATCATTGGTTGCAATCTTAGGTCCTTGGCTAAGATCACAGAAGGAATCAATATCAATCGGAACCATACGTAATAAGCCTTGTTCATACTTAATCGCATGCTTAGTAATGTATAATTAAGGACGATTTCATTTTTAGAAATTTAGTAGCTTTTTCAGCAGTCTATGTAAGCTGTTGATATAGTAAGTTTCTCTTTTCTTATTTGGTCACTTTGTTACTTTAATAATGTGATATATTAATCCCTATATGTGTTATATATATACATATTTCGTTGTATATGTATGGGTTTGATCAAATAAATTTTAGCATCAAATAAGTATCTTGACTTTAAAGTTTTCATATCTTTCTTTTACTACACAAAATAAGTCTTTAAATTTCAATAATGCTAGAAAGTAAAAAAAAAGTTAGACAAAATTTTATTTAATATTTATTAATTGTTGTTAAAATTAATTTGTAAAATTTTTAGAATACCCTTCTTCCTCTTTTTTTTAAACCAAACTCTAACCCTCCTCTAACACACTTACTCACCTTTCACTATCGCACACACTTTCACTCCTCTCACACCCTCTTCCTCATAGCACACACACCCATACTCTCACAAAAAAAGAAAGAAAGAAAAGAGAGAAAGAAAAGGGAGAAGGGAAAGAAAGAAAAGGGGAGATTGCGAGAAGAGAAGGGAGGAGGAAGGAGGGAGCTGCTCACGCCGAGCCACCATGCGAGGAGAGAGAGAGCCGCACCTCATCACCACCGGCCTGGAGCACGCCGTTCGTGTCCCGTCGCGTCGCCGCCAGCCGCGTCCAGCTCGCAGTTGCGTCGCCATCAGAGGCCAGAACCGAGAGAGATGCGTCCGAGAGAGGGGACGAGTGTGAGAGAGGAGACGCCGAAGAAGGAGCCGTTCACCATCGTCGCGTCTGCTGTTGCCATCAACGGAGCTTGTCGTCAGGAGAGCATCATCGACGACACTGGTAATGAACCGTCTCAGTTCCTGTTTTGGTCTTGCTCAGTCCCACACCCCCTTCATTCTTGTCTCTAAATCAGCACAATTTTTTCCTGTTCTGACTCCATTTATGAAATTGTAACGCGTCCACCTTTACTTTGCTGTATTTTCTTCTTTTCTTACATGCTCTGGTTTTAATTGTGATAATATGTCTCTGTTTTAGTATTATCGCTCTACTTTTATTGTATTTCTGCTGGAAATTATCTTGAGTACTGGTATTGGTGCTGTCATGAAACGGTTGGAGTTGTTGATGTACATCTGCGATGTAGCCATGGAAGTTGCTGCCACCGTCTCAATCCAAATTATGCGCTCATTCGTTTCATTTTACTTAAATCCTCCTCACCTTGGATTCTGGCACTCCGGGTTCGATATCTTCGGTCCTTCGGGACCAAGTTGTGAGTAGACTTTACATTTATAATTATTTGGCTTTACATTTATACTTATTTTGATATATGCTGCTTGAATTCATGACTATACTTACAAGTTATCAATCAAGGATTTGAATTTGATTTTAATAATGGATTTATTAGAACTAAATATTTATTTTTGTAAAATTCAGATTTTTAACCTGCACATGAGACTGTATACATGTTTGATGAAGTTTTGTGTTATTTCAGAATATGCGATTTTATTTGAATATGTGTTTTTGTAACATTAAAGTATTATAGATACTTACTTATATGCTCTGAATTTGTAAAGTATATTCAACATTTCATATGATTGAACAAGATTTTTGATTAGAAAGTATTACTGATTTGATTTGATACTATATATATTTGAAAGATCAAAGATTGGTTGCATTTGAAATTATATGTTTTGAATTGGTTTGGGAGGCTCGTATTAGAAAACCGTAGTTAACGGCGGTTATGACGTTAACCTAGATGCATCTGGCTCAGATCTTAGCTAGCAGAAACGTTGCTAGCCTAACGTGTAGGCCACACGTTGGATCTGTTATTCCGTACGGACACACTAGAGAAAAGGGCTACCCATAGAGGTGGAGCCGCCCATATGTGGACTTTTGATTTGCTTTCTATATGAGAACTCCCTTATTGATTCACTTATTATTATCAACTACTATTTTCTAATTAAAATTACTTTGATAATAATATTTATATGGTCTCATGTGAATTATAGATGTATTGTCTAGTCACTGAGTTGCAAAACTCACTCCGTTTTTCAAAAAATATTTTTTAGGAATAACTATTTGGTTATGTGAGCCTTCTGTTCAATGATCTGCAATGGGTACCCATTCTTTGTTGAGTTCTTAGACGTCATCTGATCCATATGTTACAGGCAGGATCTATTCATATTTATTTATTTTATCTCTTATTAAAAATGTGTAATTATTCATTCTAGATACTTTAAATTTATTTAAAATATTTGTAACTTTCCTATTCAACTTATATTTGAGTCGGTTAGGCTTGCTTGGGGTTATTTTCCTGAGCGCCAGTTATGGCTCATTTTGGGTCGTGACATAATGAATGTTAAATAAAATAAATTTTAGCTATTTTTTATTAATTTTTTTGTTATCCGATTTGTTACTTATAGTCCGACCTAATTATATCTATAAATTGAATTCCAAGTGAAATAATAAACGTGACTTATCCTCGATTAGAGAAGATCTCAGTATCAATAACCCACTCGAAAATAAATAAACTAAGGCAATTACTGAAAGATCAGACAAATATCTCAACCTTTTTAAAGAGGTGACATTCTATAAATATCAAACTCTAAACATGTAAAAGATACGTTATTCACTCTGAATAACATTATACTCATTTTTTACTCTTGCTAATTTAAGTGTTAGAGTGTCTTTGTAGGTGTCTATCTTCACCGTTTCTCTTGAAGTCAATGTATACATCTTCCATTTCAGGCAAAAAAAAAAAACCCAATCCTTGAACATGACGAGCTATACATATTTTGAGACTTATACTACGCAGGAGCATTTGCTTTCCACTGTGGGGCTCGAGTTTACTTAATCCCACTATCATTTTTCTTGTCCGATTATTTATCCTCTTTTGCAAGTTATAATTAATGGCGGAAAGCAAAACAATTCACTTTCTCCTCTCCTCACTATAGCTGAACTATTAGTTATCAATGAGTTACTGAAAGCAGAAATTTGGAGGATAACTGATCTTTTGAATCAAAATGGACGAGGTGATGAGGAGGACTAGAAAAACTCCGGTAACAACGACGACTACACTTCAAAAATAACAATTGCGGTAGTAGTCACTCCAAGGCCATCAACGAAGAGAACAAGTCCTTTCAATTTTTTTGATAACATCATCTATCAGTACACAATTTTAGTTGCCTTTTTTACTTTCATATTTCTATTAGAAATTTCGAATTAGCATAATTATTCAAGCATTTAATCAAGAGATTGTTTTTTAGTTTATGGATATCTGTTTTCTCATGGGTGGTAGGAATTCTGTGTTATTTGGAAAATGAGTAGAACTATGGATAAGAAATGTAAAGTAATAAACGCTAATCTGTTTTGGCAAATATAAATAACAATAGATAGTATGAAAAAGAGATTAATTGATATGTGTTGTGCTTTGAAATTACAAGATTGAATAAGTATGCCTGATAGTAATCAATGAGGATCATTGTTGATATGTCAGATAGGTAGTGTTAATTGCTGCTGAGTTATTTGACTAATTTATAGGAGTAGATTATTTTATAGTGATTATCGGTCAGCCGACATAATAAGTCGATTTAGAATTTGGTTGTAGACATAGCGTATACGATGTCGATAAGCATGGGATTTGCTCCGATTTATAGGTCGATTTATTTTGAAATGATTTTGACTTATAATAAGTGTTGGATTGTTTGAAATGATTCTGATTTATAGATGTCGAGTTGTTTGAAATGATAGATAGCTTAGTATCTTATGTGTTTGAAAGTCGAAATATAGCTCGATTTTGATTAGTTAATTAAGTCACTTGTTGTGGTTTGAATATTGTTACTAATCGATTACTGGACTAGTATGTCCTTGGATATTTGTTTGGATTGTGGAGAAGATTTGTTTGTGGATAGTATATGAAATTGCCTATCAGATAATAAAGGAGTAGAAATTGCGATTTGCTTAAAAGCCGAATTATAATTCGGTAAGGAACACTGAATTTGAATAATGGATCAGGATATTCCTTAAATAAGCTTAAGCAGTTTGACTTAATATCGATTGATTTGTATATTACTTTTGGGATTTGACTGTTCAAATCGCAAATTTATTCTAGTATAGGAAAAATCAGTTGCAAATAACTCGATAACGAGAGCATTTTATAAGGACGTATATCTCGGTCGGAGATTCAGTGAGCTGAATCACATGTATGTGATTTTGAAGATTCATAGCTGGATGATTTATTTTGATTGATTGTGTATGAGATGACTTATAGTTCAATTAGGAATAATGATAAATGAAATTAATAGAGAAAATTAAAAGTAAGAATAAAGATATGTTATTAAAGAAAAAAGAGCACATCACCATATTTCGACTTATAAGTTAAGTTGTAATACACCTTTAGGCCAGTCTTATATATTGATTTTGGAGTCGAGTTTTACTAGAAAGTTCAGACTTTCCGAGTTATAATCTGTATGGCAGTACTGTTATTAGAATTATTTTGATAAGTTTGTTTGTAGTACTGTCTGACTTTGTTCTTATCGACATATATTGTTACAATTGTATTATCCTGTATAAAAAATTCGGCACAAAAATATATAATAAAAACATGGCATTAGATATCCTTAAAAAAGATATATTTAAAAATGATATTATATAAACTGATAATTTGTGACGAAATATTATGTGTCCAGAATTAGCATATAAAATATGTGTTTAAGCCAATTTAAATATATGGAGTAGTGTATACTTTCTAAAAAGTTATAATATATTAAAATTCAAATATATATTTATAGATATAAGCAAGTTAAATTATGCATACGCATTGTTTTATTGTGGTACAGGACTTGTGAATTTGATCCGTTAAAGTTATTCGCATTTCAATTGTGTTCCAAATTAATATTGGATTTTTCTTTTGGTATCTTAAACACATTTTAAATTCGCCTGTTAAAGCTAAAACTAAACCCATTATTCCAAAAGCAAAACAATCCATCTCCTCACCAATATATTATCGCCTTTAAATTACAATCTTACAGTAAAAATGCACGCTAGTATATGAGGTGGAGTATATTTTGGACGAATAGTTAGAACTTGATGAAAGTTCTCTTTTGAACAGCTTCGTAAGCTCAAGTCTTAATGACTGATTAGAAATTACCCAGACCAACATTTATTGTATGAGTGATGTTAGATAGCCAAAGAATAATTATAGACTAAATATCGTTTTTATCCTCAACGTTTTGGGTAAATCCTATTTGTGTTCCTAACGTTTAAATCGTCCTATTTGTAACCCTAACGTTTGTAAAAGTAATTTAATGTTATCCTGCACATCATGAGCGCTTTTAGTTTGAGTTTTAAAAATTTCTTCTTGAAGTTAGAATACAAATATCTGGATAAAATCGATGATATACTCCAAAAAATAGCTCATCAAATATTGAAACTAATTCCTACAACATTTACATAATTCACTTTTCTAGGGACATAATTGAATCTAAACACAAACAGTGGGCATAATATTAAAATCGAACACATCCAAGTGAGACCTAATTGAGAATAAATACATCCAAGTGAGAATAATTGAAAAATATAATTTGATTTGTTAGTATAATTGATAGTAGGATAACATTGAATCACTTTTATAAATGTTAAGGATACAAATAGAACGATTTAAACGTTAGAGACACAAATAAAACTTACTCCAAACGTTGAGGACAAAAATGATACTTTACTCATAATTATAATATAAAAATGTCTCGTAAAAATTCTCACTTATCCGCTCTACTGATGCTGACTAGCAAGTTTGGAATTGATATCATGTATTTGGAACAAGAAGATCAACATGTCATGTGTTGTGAACTTTTATTTTATATGTGATGCTTTCTATGAAAAGTAGCACTCTCAAGTTGCCAATTAATTAAGCTACTTGAACAATTTTCGACAACGATTTTGGACATTTACTGGCCGATTTTAGAAGTACGTTACAAGTTGTAACATGATTCTGTTTTTGGATTGTCAAACTGAAACTTTGCATGTGATTTACAATGATTGCATGTGTATCACTTACGTAGCCTCATTCTACAAAAGAAAATCCTCAGCCATCAATTGAAAACTAATTGATTAAATGAATAAAAAATATATAAATGAGATACAAATATATTTGATTATTTCTTCCACTAATTTGCTGCATCACTCACTTCATTAGGGTGAGCACGGTAGCAGGTACCCGATTATCCGTCCTAACTCGAACCAAATCAATTAAATTGGTTCTGGAACTAACAGGTAATCGGGTCCAACCCGAACCAAACTGATGGCCTTTATTAGTAATTGATTCGGGTATTGGTTGTTGGGGTGTAAAATCCGAACCAATCTGCGAACCCAATCATATATTAAGTAAATAAAAAAAATTAAGAATATATATAGATTTTCTATTAGACAATGATTATTCACTATTAATATGTTTGGATTTAATTGAGTTTAGTTTTTAATGTATTTGGTGTTTAACATGTTTGGATTATTTCTATTAATGTTACATGTTTATTGTACTTGTTGAATTTTTAAGATAAAAATTTGGTTTTCTTTTTATGAATTTCAAAGTCAACGGGTACCCAATTATTCGAACCGAACCAATCCGTTCTTAATCGGTTTGGTTTGGTTCGGGTACATGTACAAAAAATGACAAATCCGAATCAAACCGAACCAATTACATTTTGATCGGTTCAATTCTAATTTTACCATAAACCCAAACCAAACCAACCCGTGCTCACCCCTACACTTCATGGCAAACGTACCCAAATTTTTTTTTCCACAGGAACTTCTTTCTCAATTCTTACAAAATGATAAGCTTATAATTGATTGATTGTAATTTAAAAGTTTGAAAGTTATGAAGTTTTAGCCTTAGATGCATTTAGTGGTTGCAGAAACAGAGAAATACAGAGCATATATGGAGAAGACCCAAACTTAGTATATGTCCAAGTCCACTCTAACACCATTTAATTCAATTCATTAAATTTTGTTTAAATATGATCTTATACAAATTTTGGACAGACATTCAGGACCAAAGTGTGCACACCAAAATTTTTCAGATTTCATCAAGAAGAACTGTCTAGCTGGCTTATGATCAATGATCAATCAATATTTATCATTTTACCTTTGACTGTGATATATGTAAACTGATAATTCTAGCTAACTTCAACAACCAGTCCAAGGTTGCAATACAAGGTTAAGGAAACGTTCCTGTTTGTTTGACTTTGACTGTTAGATTTCTTAATCCTTTTGCTGAGATACTCTTTTACTGGCAAGTCAATGATTCTAAATATCAGGACTAGTAGAAACTATCAAAGAAAAGTTTGGTGCCAAATTTAACAACATGAAGTTCATATATGTCATTTCTATGTCTTTGAGGTCCCATCTCATTCAATATTCTTATAATTCCCAAAGGTTGAAGGTTAAAAAAAAAAAAAAAGAAAATAGAACTGCAGATTCTTGTTTTGCTGACTGTTAGGCCTGTATTCAATCACTTTATAAGCAAAAGATGGTTGAACAACAAGCATCACTGATAACCAGTGAAGAATATGAGTTCAAACAAGAAAAATCAACTTCTTTTCCTCATAGTGGCTTCATGGGGAATTCTATGTTATTGTTTACCAAGTGAGTATTCCATAGTATCCCTTGAGCTTGACAAGTTTCCATCAGAGGAAAAAGTGGTTGAACTTTTCCAACAATGGAAGCAGGAACACAAAAAGTCCTACACACATCAAGAAGAAGCAACATTAAGGTTGGAGAATTTCAAGAGGAATCTGAGATATATAGTAGAGAAGAATGCAATGCAAAATCAAAACTCTCCTGAAGGGCACCGTCTTGGACTGAATAGGTTTGCTGATATGAGCAACGAAGAGTTCAAGAATAAATATATTTCAAAGGTGAAGCAGCCATTGAACAAAAGACTCACCAGCAGTGTCAAGGACTATTCATGTGAGAATACACCTTACTCCTTAGATTGGAGGAAGAAGGGAGTTGTAACTAGTGTGAAGGATCAAGGCAATTGCGGTAATTTTCTAATCTCTCAGTTCTTAAATATCTGTCGCTTTAAGAATTTGGTGCATTAATAACTTAAGTATTTGAGTATTTAGCTCTCTAATATGTCAAGTTTTTCTTCATCTTCAATTTTTCTTATCACTAAGTTTTCTGATTCAATGTGTTTTGTAGGTAGTTGCTGGGCATTCTCCTCCACTGGGGCCATAGAAGGGATAAATGCAATAGTAACTGGGGACCTTATAAGCCTTTCAGAACAAGAACTTGTGGATTGTGACAAAACTAATGATGGATGTGAGGGAGGGTACATGGACTATGCTTTTGAATGGGTAATGAACAATGGTGGCATAGATACTGAAACTGATTACCCATACACTGGTGTAGATAGTAGCTGCAATATTACCAAGGTTACATATTCCTCACTATTCTAATATTGAGTAGCCTCATTATATTAATTTGAGCCTAATTATTTAAGGTTTTCATAAATTAGGAGGAAAACAAAGTTGTTAGCATTGATGGATACAATGATGTGGCAAAATCAGATAGTGCTCTTCTGTGTGCTACTGTGAAGCAACCTATCAGTGCTGGTATACATGGCTCTTCATTGGATTTTCAATTATACATTGGTGTAAGTGTTGTTTTCCTGAAGAGTATAGCAGTAAAATTAGATCATGTTATAAAATAATGTTAGCAGCATACCCTTTTGTAAGTAGATTCTTCTTTTCTTGAACAGGGCATCTATGATGGAGATTGCTCAAGTAACCCAGATGATATTGACCATGCAATATTAATAGTGGGATATGGATCAGAGGGTGATGAAGATTACTGGATAGTGAAGAATTCATGGGGAACAGGTTGGGGAATGGATGGATATATTTACATAAAAAGGAACACTGATTTGAAATATGGAGTTTGTGCAATCAATTACATGGCCTCTTATCCAACCAAAGAGTCCACTACTGCACCATCACCACAGAGCCCTCCTTTTCCACCATCACAACCACCACCACCACCACCAACGCCTCCGCCTCCTAGTGAATGTGGTGACTTGTCATATTGTCCGGGGGACGAGACATGTTGTTGCCTCTTTGAGTTGTTTGATTCCTGCCTTGTCTATGGTTGCTGTGAATATGAGAATGCTGTGTGCTGCACTGGAACACAGTACTGCTGCCCAAGTGATTACCCCATTTGTGATGTTGAATATGGACTCTGCCTCCAGAATGCTGGAGATTTGATGGGAGTAGCTGCAAAGAAGAGAAAGATGGGAAAACACAAGTTTCCATGGACCAAGTTTGAACAAAAAACAAGAGACACACATCACAGTCTTCAGTTAAGAAAGAACTCATTTGCTGCAATGCGTTGAATCTGAGGATTCTTGTAGTCTCAAGATGCAGCATGGATTTTCTCTACCGTTATCTATTATGTACTTGCTTTACACTTCTAGTGTATTTTCTCTTCCTTTTCCTGCTTAGAAAGAAGTTTCTCTTTTTTGTAAAGTAATTGGAGGACTGATGATAACTTTAAAAGCTCTTTTATTAAAACAAACTTTTTAAGACCACAATTAACATGTGTTAGGGAGGAACATGACATGCACCAATTCTAACATGCTTAAGAAATTAATTAAGACGGTGGCACATCCAAAATTCTACACATTATTTTGAATAAATTACCATTTATACCATGAAAGATATACACGTTGATAAATGTACTCATATAAAAGTAAAACGACAATTATAACCATGGAAGATGGTTTTCGTGTGCCAAAAGTATCGGGATGTTGGTTATGCAATTGGTCTGTTAGGATACTTTTGGCACACATAAGTCATCTTCTGTAGTTATAATTGTCGTTTTATTCTTATATGGATACATTTATCAGTGTCTATATCTTTCATGGGTAAACCAAGTTGGGTTGGTCTAGTGGTTAGCTCACTAGTCCGCTTAAGCAAGTGTCGGGGGTTCGAATCTTGCCTTGTGCATGCAGCAACCCATTGGCCAGCGGCAAACCCTTAAATGGAGCTCAGTACCGCAACGGATTAGTCTTTGACCTGCCGGGTTGGGGGATACCGTGGAAAACCAAAAAAATATTTTTCATAGGTACAAATGGTAATTTATTCCATTATTTTTTTATGTAAACAATAAAAGTTACGAATCTAGAAGAAGCTTTATTGGACTTGTCAACTCTTAAAATAGAATGGGCCAAAATTAGGTAACTAAGTCCAATTATCTGAGCTAAATTATCCATTGGGTAGTACCCAGGTTCTTTT
>NC_029794.2:3449955-3471583 GCF_000816755.2 Arachis ipaensis | reverse complement strand
AAGCAGGCTTGGGTAGATGCATAGATATAAACGGATTAATCTTTAATTGTTGGATTATGAGTTCATGTATCATTGGCCGTGTCCAAAAAATACAAATTGAAATCCTAGACAAAACACTAACTTGAGGTGGTGGATTTAAACAAGTGTCAAAAATTTAAATATCAAGAATTTGAATTACACTTTATACAAGCAGCGGCACAAAATCCATTTGCATCAACATTAGTTTTTTATAGTTATCCAAAACCAAAACATTAGTAATGCTAATTATCTTCTATTGTATATAATTTTACGATAAATGCATTATATACACTTTTAGCATATATGTAATTGTCACATCTTTTTCATAGGTTTACTTTGATTATTCAAGTTGTGCTGGTCGTTGATTTCTCTGGTCCTGAAAAATGGAATTCATTAGGTAAATGATCCCAATTTTATATATCACTCATACCTAATCCCAATTTCTTTCTTTGTTTCATACCGTGACAACAACCTTCGTGAATTCTCAATTCTCTCGATGTTACAATGCCCCCAAATCCATGTCATCGATTGCGACACACACACACCCCATGACTAAACCTTAACCATCATGTAGAAAATGCAAAATATGTAGTTTCCCCCTCCATTTATCCCTTTTTTTATTCCTTTTGTAATAAATATTGAACAAGTACTATAAACAATATACCTAGTTTACTCTAGGTTTAGTAGAGAATGTCACATTTTCTTTATTTATTTATTACTAAAAGGACTTTCATATAAAATATTGAAATAGATATTATTCTCTTCCTATTCGTTACCACTACTTATCAAAATGAAAATATTCGGTAGGGTCAGAGCTAATTAAGATTCAATAATTTAGCACTCCATGCATTTAATAATGGTGGAAAATCAACATGCTTTAGAGTTTTGAAAAAAATGAGCTAGATTTCCTCAATCTATGCGCTATAACTCTATAACGACGTATGATATACTACTATCAATTATAGAATTTTAATTATAAAATAAAGTAGAAGAAGTAGGGCATACAATTACAAGAGTTAAGGCGTAATTAGGTGTGCCAAGATTCCACAATCGCTGCGTTCTACAATTTCAAATTTTGTTTGTCATGCGGCAATGCACATGAAATATGTTACAGTCCCCCTATTATTATTAGGAAAAGTGGTAGTGACTAGTGAGGCACCAAAGAAGAGTGATGAAGAATGGAATGGCAGACAAAAAGAATCAAAGAGATCTAATCATGTTCCCACACCAATCAACGGGGATAATTACCCGCAATCTAAGGGGCTTAATTAATGAAATAATGTGTAGATTTTAATTATATCGACAAATACTTTATATACCAGTGGATAATAGGGAGCTTTGTCTTGCCTTGAACAAATACTATGAATGAGGATTTTGTTTTCGCCTACATATTTTAAAATTTAAACATTGGCCTCTATTATATTCAAGAGTAAATCACGTTACAAAGTATGAAAATTAATTTAATTCATACTGTACTAACCTTTTTTGATGATAGAAACTAGAAAGGATTAAATTCAGGAGGTGCTGTTTTGGCTCGTTTCAGAGTGAAAAAGCAAGAGAGTACATCAAGAAAGGAGATTAGGTTATGGAGTTAGATTTTTCAAGTGAGATTTAGTTAATTAATTAATAATTGAGTAGTGCTAGGGAACTAATAGCTTAAGTGTATAATGTGTACGCTAATTTTGGATACTAGGGATAATAAACATCTCATGTTATAAAAAGCTAATTTTGGACACCAAGGTTCAAACTCTTAACCTTCCGAATCTGGAACTCTAATACCATATCCTGAAACCACTCATCTCAAAAGTGTAACGTGACAGGACAATGTAACACTAATAATCATATTTCTAATACTTTCTAAACCTTCATTACGCTTAGGTCATTGACTCCCTATACTTTCTATATTTAAAAATATAAACAAATAACTATTAAATAATATTTAAACTTTTTCATGCGATGAACATTTAAAACACCAGTTACTTCCACTCTCCCCGTCCCTCTCCCTTTGCTTTCCCACTAACCATTCTTCATCCATTCATCCGTGACTATTCATTGCTTCTCAAATTGGCATTAACATATCATATACTACTGGAAGGTTATCAGGTGTAATGGGAATACCGGTATTCCAGTTGTTTTAACTATTCATCTGAATTATAAAAAATATATATAATATAATACATATTGATTAAGATTAACGGATAAAATAACTGGAACACTAGTATTTTCTCCAGTATACCTGATAACTTTCCTATACTACTACTAGTATCCAATAATGCAAATATGTAATAATTGCATACATAAATAATACAGTATACCATCTAAAATACATTAAATAATACATGCTTCAATCCATGGAGATCAAACTCACAAGTTATATACACTGCAAATTGAGTGAGTATGGGGTGGTGTCTCAATCAGCTATGACTTGTAGTGGCTTTTCTTTGATTTTACTCAATTAGTCACTGCCCCCCTCACTGCACGGCATCATTTACCAACCAACCACTACATACTACAAACACTCTCTGTCACTTGCCACCCCTTTCATTATTATCTCCTCCAACTCCACTAACTAACTCCTTCATGAGTTCATGTCCTTTGTTTGTTTGGATATTCCTCTGCCTTTTACTTTTTCTCTCTTCTTTTCATTGCCACCTTTAATTTAGTCCTTTCATGACTCTCTTCACAAAAGGTTACTCCACCTGTGACTACTGAAACCACTTTCCTCTTTTGTTTCTTTTGCTCTGCAACCATAACTCTATTGCAATTTCTATGCACCCTTATTTACAGGTTTGATATTTTGATCTTCTTCTCTTCATTACCATTCGTTTCTCTTATAAGCTTTTGTACCACTACTATTCAATTCATTCATTATGTTTTGACTCCTTGGCTTAAAGAGAGTTTTACAACTTGAAAGGTTTTTATCCTTTCCAACTCTCTAACTCCAATAGAGTACTATTATAATGCTGTGTAAATTCTCTTTTTCTCTGCTTAATGGCCTAAATTATGCTCACTAGTGCTTTCATTTCTCTGTTGCTTCTCTGAACTTAGTTCAAGATATGCTGAATTGAATCAGAGATTCTATTCTTTCTTGTTATTGTTTGAATTATGAATGATCGGTTCTTCTATCCTTTTTCATTTTCAGGTTTCAAGAGTGGAAACTAGGATTCTCTTAGCAGAGTTTTAGGCCTCAGAGCTGCAAATAAGTTAAGGTATGAGACTGTTTTGAACTTTGAATTTATTACTGAGAGGGGCTGCATAGAAGTTTGAACAATTGAGAAGATGGCTGAAAGGAAATTGAATATCAATGCCCCTCTCATGTCTGTGAGACGCACTGCTGCAACATCATCTTTGTATGAAGTAAGGAAGAGGATATTAGAGAAGCGTCACACCCTTCCACCAAACTACAACAATTCAGACATGGATCAGCTAACAGAACCTGTTGCTGTGCCTTTCAATTGGGAGCATATCCCCGGAAGGCGCAAGGGTAACAGTGCTAATGGCAATGGCAATAGTGCTGGATCTGAGCATCAACCTTCTAAGGAAGCATCAAACACTCCAAGTCCAAGGCTTCCCCCTGGAAAATCCACAAATGCTTCTTTCAAACAGCCATCAGAAAAGGATTCTAAACTTGCAAATAAGATCAGGGCTACAAATAAATCAAACTCCTTCAATGTCAGTGTGGTTAGAAATAAAATGGATGGTGGTAGAGAAAAGAAAGCTGAGAGCATTGTTGAGATTAGAAGGTCTAATGTGGAGGAGAAAAAGGTGAACAAGGATAATGATGATGATGATGATGCTTTTTCTGATGCACTTGAAACACTGTCACAAACACAATCATTCTCCATGAACTGCAGTGAGAGTGGTGTGAGTGGTTTGGATACTTTGGATGCAAAGAAGTTGGGAACCGTCTCTACTGATCAGCAAACTAGAGACTTCATGATGAGCCGGTTCTTGCCGGCCGCGAAGGCTATGACTCTGCAGCCTCCTCAGTACTCTTCAAAGAAGCAGCAATCGGGTGTGCTGGTAGAACAACCACTAAGAGATGTTACCAAATTGATTCGCGATGAAAAGAAGCCATTGCCTAGTAAACAGATCACTGATATCATACCATATTCTGCTCAGTGTCAAGAGGAGGAAGAAGAAAGTGAAAATGAAGGTGATGATTATGACAACTCTGCTAATATCTCAGCAAAAGGCTGCGGATTGTTACCGCGCTTACATGTTAGAAATTCCTTGTGCTTGTTGAATCCTATGCCTGATGTGAAGATCAAGAGCCAGGTTTCATTGCCTTCATCAAATGAGGTTGTGAAGCCTAGTAAAATTTCTCAAATTAGATCTTTTAGCCCAATTCCAGCTGTAAAGAAAGTAAGAACAATGACACTAATGTCTAACATATTTTCTTTAAATCACCACTCTTAAACTTGTTTACTCACAATCTGAATTTTCCTCCCTGCAGGCATGGGATGCAATTCACAATCACAAGAACAAATCAAGCTCAGGAGGTGCATCACCTGACCTGCAAGAAAGCAGGAAGAAATGGACTAGTGATTCAAACAGGTTTACTTATTACTCCGGCGAGTTGCTGCCGGGTAGGCTCTCTCCCTTTCGCCGTTCAAGAGCAGCTGCAGCTGGTGTATCTCCCTGTAGGAGTAAACCTCAGTCTCCATTTCGTGGAGCAAGGCTGCCAAGCGATCCGAGAGAAGCCGAGAATAACCAGCCTGGCAAGATGAAATTCCATAGCACAGAGCTTGGAAAGTTTAGGGAGATACCATCCATGGTAGCACCCAAAAGAAGTTCATATTCAGGGAACCTGACAACTGAAAAAACATTGTACATAGATACTGCAAGTACAGTCAAATTGTCATCTTCAAATTTGAGCTCTGTAGATAAAAATCTAAGGATAGATACTCTGATTGCCGAGTTGGACAAAAGAAGAGGGAAAGAAACTTCTCATCAAGACACAAATCATGTACAAGCTATAGAAGAGAAGGACTCATTGGATAGTTCTAGTGATGCCAATTCTTCTACTTTGTCTAGTATGTTACTTCATAAGGCCAAAGAAGATAAAGATGAAGCATTGAGAACAGATCAACAAGTGTCCTCGCAACTTGTGCTACGAAATTCTACTGATGATTCAATGATGAACAACCAGCAAATTGTGTTAGCTGAATCTCCTCTTCCTCCACCATTGCCAAAGTCACCTTCTGAATCCTGGCTCTGGAAGGCCCTGCCTTTAGTTTCTGCAAAGAATTCGTTCCTGCATTCGAATCAGTCCAATCCTAAAAGGCAAGATTCAAATACAGCATCCAGCAATATTATAAAGTGGGAAACAATAGTGAAAACTTCAAATTTGCATCATGATCATGTACGATATTCTCAGGTAATCTAATTTGTTCTTTTGCCTTTATCTTTGTTAGTCTACTTCAACTCCTGTAGTGATAAAGATGAAAATTAAAATTTATCTTTCTGTGCAGGAACTAATCACACATAATAAATCTCAGCATTGAAAACCTTAGAGATGGAACTCATGTGACTTTTTCTATCATGTTATGCTCCAAGCTCTTTTGATATTGTATTGTATAGAGAGACAAATAGTCATTGTTGGAGATCAATGATCAATAAAAAGAAAGCTTCTTTTGGACTTTTGGAACTTTCAATTGGATTCAAGATTTGTTGATCTGCCTTAGACAAGTGTGTATTGGCTAGTATAGTTATGCCTTTCATGATGCTATTCAAGTTTTTTGTGGAGTGTTTCCTCTTAATTATACAAAGATTCTTTTAAGCATTATAGTTTTCTCACTGTTTTTTTGGGACTTCCAAAGATTATGTTCAATTATGTATGTAAATCAGATCAAATTCTGAATTACAATGAGTTGCAGATTATCATGGATTTGGGGTGTTCTTATTATTATGTTAAGCTGTTAGTTAACTGAGTACCTACAAAAGGAACAGGACAAAATAATTTCCTTATGGAAAAGTATAGGTAACAAATAAGATTTTTGAACAATGTGTAAACAATGTGAATTAATAGGGCTAAAAGAGTAAATTTAATTAGTAGCATTAAATTAGAATGTAGATTATGCTTTTTGTTCTTGTATCTCTAAGCTAAACCTTTCAAAACAATATGAAAAAAGAATCAAAATCACTACACCTTTTTCCTTATTACTTGTGTACTTTTTTATAGAGGTATTGTTTGCCGTTATCATATTATAAAGAAGTATAACTTGGTTTAATTCAAAATTAATGTACGTTTGGTAACCAATTAAATTGGTTCTGAAACAAATTAAATTATCCGTCCGAACCCGAACTGAACCAATTAAATTGATTCTGAAACTAACGGGTAATCGGGTCTAACCCGAACCAAACCGATAGTTTTTGTTAGTGATTGGTTCGGGCATCAATTTTGGGGGTGTGAAACCCGAACTAACCCGCAAACCCGATCATATATTAATTAAATAAAAAAATATATATAACTTTTCCATTAGACAATGATTATTCATTACTAATATGTTTGGATTTTAATGAGTTTAGTTTTTAATGTATTTGGTGTTTAACATGTTTGGATTATTTCTATTGATGTTACATGTTTATTGTACTTGTTGAATTTTTAAGATAAAAATCCAGTTTTTTTTATGAATTTCAAAGTCATTGGTACCCAATTATCCGAACCGAACTAATCCGTTCTTAATCGGTTTGGTTTGGTTCAGGTATATGTACAAAAAAATGCAAATTCAAACCAAACCAAACCAATTATATTTTGATCGGTTCGGTTCTAATTTTATCATAAACTCGAACCAAACCGATCCGTACTCATTCCTACCGTTTTGTCTTATTTAAGATTTATTAATTGTTGCTAAAATTAATAAAGACTAAATAAAATAAATTCTGATTGTTTTTGGCTATTTTTTTGTTATCAAATATTTCTGTTAGAGAAAATACACCAAAGCGTTGGGCCAGCATTAAATAGGGTGGCGAGAAGAATTGAAGTGATGATATGAAACAATGTAAGTTGGAATTGTTTAACAATACCGGGGATGGTAACAGTGACTTGACGGTGCTGGATGTTGAGATATAAAACAGGACAGTTGTGGGGACAATAACGACATCTTATAATGTAGCTAGTCACATTAATTGATAAGGTCATGGATTGCGACCCTCATAACTCAAGTGGTCATCTACTTCTGTAGACTCTGTTGCTCAGTTCAGTGGTCACAATTCTTTAATATTTCCCCTCCCTTTTAGGTGTCACATATTCATTCTTATAATAATATATTACCAGGTTTTTAAATTTTCATTTTAATTCTTAAATTGTTAAAGTTGAATAATCGATCACACCAAACGTTTGACTATAAGATAGTACTTTTTCCCCTTCATTTTTTGGATAGGATGATAGAGAATCTTAGCATGGGAGTGGGACTCATGTAAAAGATATGCACAAGGCATTATTAGAAAACTCACAGCCGTACCATACACATTCTTCTGCCAGACATAGATTAGATTCTTGCCATACTCTGTCACAAACCTATAGAAGAGAAGGACTCATTGGATAGTTCTAGTGATGCTAATTCTTCTACTTTGTCTAGTATGTTACTTCATAAGGCCAAAGAAGATAAAGATGAAGCACTGAAAACAGATCAAGAAGTGTCCTCGCAACTTGCGCTACCAAATTCTACTGATGATTCAATGATGAACAACCAGCAAATTGTGTTAGCTGAATCTCCTCTTCCTCCACCATTGCCAAAGGCAAGATTCAAATACAGCATCCAGCAATATTATAAAGTGGGAAACAATAGTGAAAACTTTAAATTTGCATCATGATCATGTACGATATTTTCGGATAATATAATTTGTTCTTATTAAACTACTCTTTTACCTTAAGAAGTTTTAAGACTCACAAATTCAATTATAATTTTAGTCTTTATTATTATCTTATCTTATCTTTATCTCATCTTTATTTGTTTTTATCTTTCATAAAACAATGCTCTATATATATTTAGTTTTACCTTTATAATTTACAATTTCAACCAATCACCAATCATCAAAATTTCATCTTTTACCTGCTTGAGAAGCAATAGGGTTCGCTAAAGCACAATCTATATATTGGGTTCTCACTGAACCCAACAATGGCACTAGCCATGTCGGGAGTTGATAGAATTAGTGCATTACCGAATGATATCCTTGTTCACATCCTTTCTTTTCTGGAATCTAGAATGGTTGCAGCAACAAGCATTCTCTCGAGCAGGTGGAGGGATCTGTGGCACTCAGTTCCCACAGTGGACCTCGATGACGAACTCTTCCAGGATAAGGAAGAACTGTTTGTTCGCATCGCCTACGCAGTTATGCTATCGCGAGATGTAACGCAACCCATTCTCAATTTCCGCCTCAAATCTGAGTATCCTTCATGTCGTCAATGTGATGTAGAATTGTGGCTCAACACCGCCATTCAGCGTGAAGTTAAGATGATTGAGCTTCATTCTCAGATAATAAGTTTGCCGATTGGAATTCTCACATGTGCAAGCCTTGTTGTTCTCAAGCTGACATCCTTAAAAGTTGACCGTGTTTTAACAGTACACTTACCGGCTCTTAAAACTTTGTATTTGATTTGGGTTGTATTTGTAAAAGATGAATATCTTGATATGATTCTCTCAGGATGCCCAAATATTGAGGACTTGCAAATCAATAATTCTTCTTTTTCTGGGCTAGAATTCAGTCCTCGTGCCATCACTTTCCGTAATCTAATTCATATGAAGCTCTCCGTGTATGAATGTAAATGGGGGTTGCTAGTTGGACTGCTCAACTCCTGTCCCTTGCTTCAAATTCTTGTCATCAGAAAGGAGAAGAAATCGGCAAGTGTATTGGATCGACTAAATCAGCGTGACACACAAACCGTTCCTGGATGCCTTTCATCGCACCTAAGAGCCTGCACTATAAAGAATTTTCATGGTGCTGATGTTGATATTCAATTTGCAATATATATTCTGCAGAATGCAAGTGTGTTAAAGAAGATGACCATATGTTGCTCGAGTTCCTCAAGAAAAGAAGATAGGCTTGAAATTTTAAAAAAGATATCCAAGGTTGCTAGGGTCTCGACAACTTGTGAACTCTTGTTTGAATGACATTAGGAACAGGATTCAACGGTCCAGAATGTTTTGACTATTAAATGGTTTTATAACAAAATATATTTTTAAATTTTTTAATAACATAAGTAGTTTTTATTTTATTTTAGTTATAAATTAATTTTTTATATGTTAAAAATAATAAAGATGAGATAAATATAAGATAAAGATAAAATAATAATAAAGACTAAAATTATAATTGAATTTTTGTATATTGAATTTATGGGTTGTGAAATTTTTTTATTATTGTCATGGGTTAAGGTGGAAGAGTGGTTTAATAATTCTTTTTACTTTTATGTTTGTTAGTCAACTTCAACTCCGATAGTGATAAAAATTAAAATTAAAATTTATCACTAATCACACATAATAAATCTCAGCATTGAAAACCTTAGAGATGGAACTCATGACTTTTTCTATCATGTTATGCTCCAAGCTCTTTTGATATTGTATTGTATAGAGAGACAAATAGTCATTGTTGGAGATAGGGGTGTGCATGGGTCGGGTGAAATCGGGTTTGATGCGACCCAGATCTGACCCGAAATATATACCGGACCTATTTGTTAGACTCGAACCCGACCCTAGACCCAATGAAACCTATACATTTTCGGGCCACGATTATACCGGGTAAAAACCAGGTGAAAATCGGGCCGTTAACATTATATTACCTTGATACCTTCTTGTAAGTTAGCATGTAAAAATATCCAAATTTTCAAGACTCCAATCATTATTTGACATGGTAAAATTCACTTAGAAAAATATAATAAGAACAAACTCTTCTCTAAAATTAAAGCATAACCATAATCAATACTAATATTACCTAATAACACCAAATATTTAATTCAATACAAATAACACAAGATTATGTATTAGTCTAAAGTCTTATGCATTTTAAACATAAAATATTAACTTATAGTCTTATATATAATGACTAATAACACAAAATATTAAGGTTTATAACACTTAAATTTCACATAATAATAGCCATCATCCATCACTAATAACACAAAATATTAATTATGTATGATGACCGGGCCACCGGGCCGATTTCGGGTGACTCGAACTATGGCCCGGACCCGATCCGAAATAATGACCGGGTCTATTTTTGAGACCCATACCCGGTCCTAGACCTAATGAAATCACACCAAATTAGCTCCTAAAGTGCTCGGGACCGGACCGGATCTTCGAGCCGGGCCGGGCCATGCACACCCTAGTTGGAGATCAATGATCAATAAAAAGAAAGCTTCTTTTGGACTTTTGGAACTTTCAATTGGATTCAAGATTTGTTGATCTGCCTTAGACAAGTGTGTATTGGCTAGTATAGTTATGCCTTTCATGATGCTATTCAAGTTTTTTGTGGAGTGTTTCCTCTTAATTATACAAAGATTCTTTTAAGCATTATAGTTTTCTTACTGTTTTTTTGGGACTTCCAAAGATTATGTTCAATTATGTATGTAAATCAGATCGAATTCTGAATTACAATGAGTTGCAGATTATCATGGATTTGGGGTGTTCTTCTTATTATTATGTTAAGCTGTTAGTTAACTGAGTACCTACAAAAGGAACAGGACAAAATAATTTCCTGGTTGATTATGCTTTTTGTTCTTAGATCTAAACCTTTCAGAACAATATGAAAAAAGAATTAAAATCACTACACCTTTTTCCTTATTACTTGTGTACTTTTTTATTGAGGTATTGTTTGCCGTTATCATATTATAAAGAAGTATAACTTGGTTTAATTCAAAATTAATGAACCGATTTTATTCTGTTTTATCTTATTTAATATTCATTAATTATTGTTAAAAATTAATGAAAATTAAATAAAACAAATTCTTATTATTTTTTGTTATCAAATATTTCTGTTAGAAAAAAATCAAAAATACACCAAAGCGTTGGGCCAACATTAAATGGCTGTTTTTTTTTTTAAATTATGGAAAGTGTTAACATGTAACACCATGAAATGGAGGGGAAAAAAAATTACACTGCTATGGCTCAGGTATAAAACGCAAGTTGTGTTTTGTATTTGTTTATTTTTTTTTTAATTTTAAAATATATTAAACGTAGGTTATGTTTTGGCATTTCCATTTTTTTTATTTTGTTTTAGGCTAAACGCAGGTTGCGTTTTGTTAGTGTCAGAAACTTTTTCTTGGAAGCCCCAAAACGCAGATTGCGTTTTGTACACAAAATAATATTTAAATCCACAACTTTGCCTATAAATACGAAGTCCAGTTTCATTCATCTTCATCTTCACTTCTCTTCTTACTCTTTCTTGCATAAAGTCCTTAGTGGTGTGCTTTTTTGGCAGATAACTATGTCAAAAAAATAGAGTTAGTTGAGACTGAAGGACCTCTCATTAGTAGTGCAGACCTCTCATTTCGTCTACTCGCAAAACGTGTTGAAACCCAATAAATTTCAGTACTGCTGCTGCTACCTCATTAAACGTATTGGGCGAATCGAGTTTTTTGAGTAACAAATTCCTGTAGCCTGTAAAAAGAAAAATGATAATTATTATTATCATCTTAACAAATAATTATTAAAAAAAACCAAAATTTATTTACTAAACAGCATTATTTATTTATTATCAAATAATAATAATAATAATAATAATAATAATAATAATGGCTAACAATAATAATAATAATCTCACTGATAATAATAATAATAAAAAAAGGTAACTGTTAACAGTATTATTACTGTTACGATGGGTAACTGGAGATTAATGGGCTGGACTCGTTGGGTTGGCCCAGTCGTCTGAAGAAGGAAGCCTCCGAGCGGGTCCGCATCTTTGGGGCCTCCGTCCGACTTGTGAGTGTGAGAGAATGGGGGGTGGTACCTGCAAAGACACTCCGATGCCTAAGTTAGCAAGGGTGTAAGCAGGTCTAAAGAGTATTGGGACTTAGTGATACCTGAGGAGTGACAGTGTATTTATAGTGGTGAGCCAATAACCACCGTTGAAGTAGTTCCACGTTTAAAGGGGGATAACTGTCCATTTATCTTAGGGGAGTTGGGATATGACTTTTGGAAGTGGGTTGAGAGATTTTAGGGGCAGTTACTTATTTAAATGAGTATTATCTACCAGCTAATCCTTGTCTCCGATTTCTCATAAGCAAGTCGTGGTCAGAACCGACCTCTTAAGGGAAGTCGGTGCAAAGTGTGGGTCAATCCTTTGGATTGGGTCTCTCGTTTGGATCTGGGCCTTTAGCATTGGGCCAGGGTATGAACAGTGCCCCTACTCGAGTACAATCTTTTTCAAGAGTTGGGCTTGGGTATTTTGACTCGGGCTTTTAACCGACCTGCTGAGAAACCGACGTGATTTTTTGGAACCGACGTGTTTCAAGGTTTTCCAACAGTCGTGTCTAATCAAACGTCGCGTCGGTTAGGAATTTGCGTATTCATACGCGGGGATCAGTTACATTGGTAACGGTGCACCTCTTTAATGACGGCCTCCGTTTTTACCATTATGCCCCTAACGTATTTATAAATACTTTCCCTCTCTTTCTTTATTTCGTTTTTGAAAACCTTCGCATTTGCCTTCCTCATTCAAAAGAAAAACTTTGTTCGCGAGGTTTCCTCTGAGCCTTCTCCTCTCTCTGAGCCGCCACTGCCCCATCCCCTTTTCAAGCAAAGGTTAGTTCTTTTCTCTGCACTCTTTTTTACAAAAATGCTTTCGTTTGCATGTTTTTATTTTGAGAGGAGAGTTGACTATAGGCTTAGCAACTCTGTTTTGTTTGAGGATTTGGTCTCAAGCCCCTTAAAGACCCTGTTTTTGATCCTTTTTCCTTTTTCCTTTTGTAGGTTTTGCTATTTTTTGTATAGGGAGAGAATGTCTTCTCTAGAGTCCCTTGCTCAGTGGGTGGATGTCACGGTTCTTGGGAAAGAACCTTTGGTAGATACCAACTACATCACTGATATTCACACGCATCATAGGATCTGTGCTCTTGATGAGGATGAGCCAAAATATGAATTGATTGTCCCGGGTCCGGAAAACCGGGTTTGCTTTGGGAGGGCTTCTGATGAGAACCCCATTTCTTTTTTATGTATGAGAGTCTTTTCACTCGACTCGGAGTGTTTTTGCCCTTTTCTGCTTTTGAGGTTTCTGTTTTGCGTCACTTCCGTGTCGTTTCTACTCAACTTCACCCCAACTCTTGGGGTTTTTTGAAAGTTTACCAACTTATCAGTCAGGCCTTAGATTTTCCGACTTCTCTGAGGATTTTCTTTTATCTTTTTCATATGACTAAGCCCTTTAGTGGGCAAAACAATAAACAACAGTGGGTGTCTTTCCGAGCTATTCAAGGTCGGAGAGTTTTCAACCTTTTTGACGAGTCCTTTCATGACTTCAAAATTTTCTTTTTTAAAGTTCTAGCTGTAGAGGGTCACCACCCCTTTTTTCTGGATGAAAATTCTGTTCCCCGCTTTCCTTTATACTGGCTGGAGGCTTCTCCTATGGAGAAGTATGGTTTAGATGACCTAGATGAGGTCAAGGAGGCTGTCGTGGGGTTCCTTCGAGAAGTTTGGGGGAGGGGCCCTTATTTGGATACAAAAAAGTTCCTCCAGGGGTCTCCGACCTTTGTACAGACTCAATTAGGTATATATGGTTTCTTTTTTGTTTTACTCCGACCTGTTTTCTAATTCTGAAGTCCCGACTTCTTTGTGTATTGACTTTTTGTCTTCTTTTCAGAAATGGTGAAGAAAGCTTCTGCCTCCTCTTATCAACAAGTCCAGGATGCGAAGAAAAGATCTCGGGCGCGGGTGGACGCTGCAAGGGACACTAGCGATCTTCCCCTTCCTCATCCTCCTCATAATTTGGGGACTTCCTCCCGTCCCATTATGGTATCCTCTTCCTCTACTTCTTCTCTTCCTTCTCCTCCCCCTCCGTCCCAACCTTCCCCTGAACTTGAGAAGAAGAAACGGAAGACTTCTGGCTCTTCTTCCGGGGCTGTTTTTGATGGTCCTCAATTTGTCCAAACCCATCTTTTTCCTCATTCAACTATTAGTATGGATGATGCTATGGTTCGGAACCATCTAAATCTTATAGTTTAGGGAAGCGTTCAGGCGGCTGGGGTTTGTACCAAGCTCTTGGATATTTTTGAACATACTCCCCTCAGTTCTTTGGGTTCCACCCCAAGAGTTAAGGAACTTGAGGAGAGGATTTCTTTATATCAGGAGGAGGAGAAGAGGTTGAAGGAGGAGGTTGCCAAATTAAAGGAGGAGAAGGATAAGATTCAGGAGAGGGAGAAGAAGCTTATGGGCCAGTGTGCCATGGCGGAGGGCCTTAAGGAGAAGGCGGAGCAGAATTATATCAAGCTTTTTACGAAGAATTTGGACCTGAAGAAGGAGCTCTCTGGGTGTCGGGACGCCTATCAGGATTTGGAGGATTCAATTGCTGAGGGGGCAGAGGAGGCCTGGAGGATTTTTAGGGAGCAAGTCGGAGTTATTGCTCCCGACTTGGACCTCTCTCCTTTGGATCCCGACAAGATCGTGGTGAATGGTGCAATTGTCTCCCTTCCCCGACTTGAGACGGTCTTCGAGTTGAAGACTCGGGGGCAAAGGATAATTGAGTCTCCTCCTTAGGGTGATACTCCGAGCTCTTCGGGGGTTCCTTCTGATGTTCCTGACCAACCTGCTCCGACTTCTTCTGATGCCGCTCCGACTCCTACTGCTCCGACTCCTGGTGGTGACCTTCCTTCTTCCAATTAAACTATGCTGGCTATATGGGGGCCCGGCCTGTGGGTCCCTCTTTTTTAAACAATTTTTATGTTTTTATTTATGGTGGTAACTTGCTGACGATTTTGTGGCCTTTTTTGGCCATAAACAAAATTAAAAATACCCTTTTTTGGATAAGGGTTTTAGGTTATCTTTTATGTTGGCCTGCATGCTTTCTTCTTAGGTTTTTGGAAACCTCTTCTGATCTTTTTTTGTTTTTTCGAAAACTTTTTTTCATTTTTTGAAAAAGGCTTTTACTAGGGCTGACCGTCCTTTGTTTAACTTGAAGTTTTTTGTTCCAAAGTTTTGGGACAGCTTCTGCCTATTGGTTTTCGATGTATTTTCTTATCTCTTTTTGGTTTGTTCCTTATACTCAATTTTTGGATTTCATTGAGTTTCCGTGACTTAGGTTATTTTTGCGATGCATTTCATCTGTCATTGGTTTCCCGACTTCTATGTCGGCCAATTTTTGAGTTTTTATGATCTGCTTATATAACCTCTTTACACCGACTTGTACCTCGTCGTTTTATCCTGACGACCATCTAGGTCGGTTCATGGGATTTTCACGCTTTGTCGAGCTTAAGTCGGTGCGTTTTGTAGAAAGAAATAAGAAAAGTGAAAAGGAATTTATAAGAGATATTGTAAAAGATCTTTATTTATTTGTAAAGGTACTTTAATGCTACTAAGGGTTTTTGATAATTTTGTAGCCCCTTAGTCTCTACTTTGATGCCTCATTAAACCCCCCCCCTCCAGGAAAACCCTTTCTTTTGGGAAAAAACTATGAAGTTAGGAAAAGAGTACATCAGGGAGTAGAGTTCGCTTTTGACTGTAGTACCTTTTCATATTACAAGCATGCCACGACCTTGGTAACTCGGTGTCGTTTAAGTCGATCACCTTATAATAAACTTTTTCTAAGACCTCACTAATTTTGTATGGTCCCTTCCAATTAGCGGCGAGCTTCCCTTTCCCAGATTTGTTGACTCCAATGTCGTTTCTGATTAAGACCAAGTCGTCTGGGGTAAAACTCCTTCGAATAACTTTTTTGTTGTATCTGGTAGTCATCCTCTGCTTCAATGCCGCTTCTCTTATCTGGGCTTACTCTTGGATTTCAGAGAGCAGTTCAAGTTCCTCTTTGTACCCCTGTATGTTCCCGACCTCATCATGAAAGATCACACTTGGACTTTGCTCGTCGATTTCTACTGGTATCATGGCTTCCACGTCATAGACAAGTCGGAAGGGTGTCTCCCCTGTGGCAGATTGTGGTATCGTCTGATAAGACCACAACACTTGGGGGAGCTCCTCAGCCCAAGCTCCTTTTGCATCTTGCAACCTTTTTTTCAATCCTGCCAGTATGACTTTGTTGGCTGCCTCGGCTTGTCCTTTTGCTTGTGGATGTTCCACCGAGGTGAACTGGTGTTTAATCTTCATACGGGCTACCAGGCTTCTGAAGGTTGAGTCGGTGAACTGAGTTCCATTATCCGTGGTGATGGAATGAGGTATCCCGTACCTTGTGATAATGTTCTTGTATAGGAACTTTCGACTTCTCTGGGCAGTGATGGTGGCTAATGGTTCTGCTTCTATCCACTTCGTGAAGTAGTATATTCCCACTATTAAGTACTTTACTTGTCCTGGAGTTTGAGAAAAAGGTCCTAACAGATCCATTCCCCATTTTGCAAAAGGCCATGGAGAAGTTATACTGATGAGCTCCTTGGGGGGAGCCACGTGGAAATTTGCATGCATTTGGCATGGCTGACACTTCTTCACAAATTCTGTGGCATCCTTTTGCAAGGTCGGCCAGTAGAATCCAACTCGGATTACCTTTCTAGCTAGCGACCTAGCTCCGAGATGATTTCTGCAGATTCCATTATGAACCTCCTCTAACACTTCAGTTGTCCTTGAGTTCGGGACGCACTTTAGCAATGGCATTGATATTCCTCTTTTATAGAGGATATTTTTCACCAGAGTGTAGTATTGTGCTTCCCTCCGGATTTTCTTGGCCTCTTTTTCCTCTTTGGGGAGGATGTCGAATTTTAGGTATTCGACTAAGGGATTCATCCATCCGAGGTTTAGCCCGGTTACTTCAAGGACATCTTGTTTGGCCTCTATTTTAACTACAGAGGGTTCTTGGAGAGTTTCCTGGATCAAGCTTCTATTATTCCCCCCTGGTTTGGTACTTGCTAACTTGGAGAGGGCGTCTACTCTGCTATTAAGATCCTGAGTTATATGTCTGATCTCAGTTTCTGCAAAGCGCCTAAGGTATTCCAAGATTTTTTCCAAGTATCTCTTCATATTTGGGTCTTTGGCTTGATACTCTCCGTTTATTTGGGAGGTCACCACTTGAGAGTCGCTGAATATCGTCACTTTTGTTGCACCGACTTCTTCTGCCAACTTCAATCCTGCGATCAAGGCTTCATACTCTGCCTGATTATTGGAAGCTGGGCATTCAAATTTGAGGGAAACCTCTATTTGTGTTCCCCCTTCATTGACCAGTATTATGCCTACACCGCTTCCTGTCTTGTTTGAGGATCCATCTACGTATAGTTCCCATGTTGGTTTTCCCTCTTGATCTCCTGCATATTCTGCTATGAAGTCGGTGAGGCATTGGGCTTTAATTGTCGTCCGGATTTCGTACTTCAAGTCGAACTCAGAGATCTCTATTGCCCACTGAACCATTCTCCCCGCGACATCCGTCTTTTGGAGGATTTGCTTCAAAGGTTGGTTCGTCCGGACTTTTATTGTGTGAGCTTGGAAGTAAGGCCGTAGCCTTCGTGAGGCTATTACTAAGGAGTAGGCGAACTTCTCCAGTTTGTGGTACCTTAGTTCAGGGTCTTGTAGAGCTTTGCTGGTGAAGTACACAGGATGCTGCCAGACCTCGTCTTCCCTTATTAGAGCTGACGCTACAGCTTTGTCTGCTACAGACAAATATAGTACGAGCTCTTTCCCAACTAGAGGTCGGATCATGATTGAAGGTTGGCTCAAAAACCTTTTGAACTCCTGGAATGCTTCTTCGCACTCTGGAGTCCATTCGAACTGACATCCTTTTCTTAATAAAGAGAACAACGGAAGGGATCTTAATGCTGACCTTGCCAAGAACCTGGAGAGGGCTGCAAGTCGGCAATTCAATTGTTGAACCTCTCTTAAGCAAGTTGGGCTTTTCATTTCTAGGATGGCTTTGCACTTGTTGGGATTTGCTTCAATTCCTCTTTGCGTCAACATAAACCCCAGAAATTTTCCAGCCTCCACTATGAAGGTACATTTTGCGGGATTTAGCCTCATCCCATGTAAACTTATGGTGTTGAAGACTTGCGAGAGGTCTGTCAAGAGGTCGGTTTCTTCCTTAGTTTTCACCAGCATGTCGTCCACGTAGACTTCCATCAAGTTCCCGAGGTGGGGAACGAACACCTTATTCATCAGCCTTTGGTATGTGGCCCCAGCATTCTTTAATCCAAACGGCATGACCGCATAACAGTAGTTCACTCTAGGCGTGATGAATGATGTTTTTTCTTGGTCCGGCTTGTACATCAGGATTTAGTTGTATCCCGAGTAAGCGTCCATAAACGACAAGTATTGATACCCCGAACTGGAGTCTACTAGAGTATCAATGCTTGGAAGTGGATATAGGTCTTTGGGACACGCCTTATTCAGGTCGGTATAGTCAACGCACATCCTCCACTTGCCGTTTTGCTTTTTGACTAGTACTACGTTTGCTAGCCATGTCGGATACTTGACCTCCCTGATGAAGCCGACTTCTAGGAGCGCTTGTACCTGTTCTTCCACCTCTTGAACCCATTCCGTACCGAGCTTGCGTCTTTGCTGTTGCACAGGTCGCGACCCGGGGTATACTGAGTGTCTGTGGGATATGAGCTCGGGGTCTATCCCTGGCATGTCGGAGGCTTTCCAGGCGAAGAGGTCGGAATTATCTTGTAGGAGCTTTGTCAACCTCTGCTTTAGGTTTTCCCCTAGGCTGGCTCCTATGTTGGTATTTTTTCCTTCCTCCTTGCCAACCCGTATTTCTTCAGTTTTTGTCCCTGGTTGCGGCCGTAGCTCTTCTTTAGCTCTTGCTCCGCCGAGCTCTATGGTGTGAACTTCCTTGCCCTTTCCTCTCAAGTTCAGGCTTTCATTGTAGCCTTTTCTTGCCAATTTCTAGTCTCTCCGTACCGTCGTTATCCCCGCATATGTTGGGAATTTCATGCAAAGGTGAGGGGTAGATACCACCGCTCCGAGCCGATTTAGGGTAGTTCTGCCAATCAAGGCATTATATGCTGACCCGACGTCGATGACTATAAAGTCTATGCTCAGAGTTTTGGATTTTTCCCCCTTTCCAAAAGTCGTGTGGAGGGGTAGGAACCCTAGCGGTTTTATTGGCGTGTCGCCTAACCCGTACAGGGTATCAGGGTAGGCCCTTAACTCCTTTTCATCCAACCCTAGTTTGTCGAACGCGGTTTTGAAAAGGATATCGGTCGAACTCCCCTGGTCTACTAGAGTTCTGTGGAGGTGGGCGTTTGCCAGGACCATGGTTATCACTACTGGATCATCGTGTCCAGGGACTATCCCTTGCCCGTCCTCTTTGGTGAATGAGATAGTTGGGAGGTCGGGGGCTTCGCCCCCGACCTGGTAAACTCGCTTTAGGTGTCTCTTACGAGTTGACTTGGTGAGTCCCTCTCCCGCAAATCCTCCCGAGATCATATGTATGTGTCTTTCTGAGGTTTGTGGTGGTGGGTCTCTTCTGTCCCCGTCATCTCGTTTTCTTTTCCCATGATTGTCCGACCTTTCCATGAGATATCTGTCTTGTCACCCTTCCCTGGCCAACTTTTCTATCACATTTTTAAGGTCGTAGCAATCATTTGTTGAGTGACCATACATCTTATGGTACTCACAGTAATCGTTGCGGCTCCCTCCCTTTTTGTTTTTGATGGGCCTGGGGGGCGGCAGTCTTTCAGTATTGCAGATTTCTCTGTATACGTTCACTATGGAAACTTTGAGATGAGTATAAGAGTGATATCTCCTTGGCCTGTCGGAACCGACCTCCTCTTTTTTCTTGGGCTCCCTTTCTTTCTCTTTTGCTGAGTGAGGGTGCCCAGGTCGCCAACTCGGCTCTCGTAATCTGACATTCTCCTCTATGTTTATGTACTTTTCCACTCTCTCTTGTACATCGCTCAAGGAGGTGGGGTGCCTTTTTGATATGGACTGGGAAAAGGGACCTTCTCTAAGTCCATTTACTAGCCCCATGATGACTGCCTCTGTGGGCAGGTCTTAAATCTCCAAGAATGCTTTGTTGAACCTTTCCATGTAGTCCCGTAAAGGTTCTCCGACCTCCTGCTTTACTCCCAGGAGGCTTGGTGCGTGCTTTACTTTATCCTTCTGAATGGAGAACCGCATTAAGAACTTTCGCGAGAGGTCCTCGAAACTAGTGACCGACCTTGGAGGGAGGCTGTCGAACCACTTCATTGCTGCTTTTGACAAGGTGGTCGGGAAAGCTTTGCAACGAGTAGCATCAGAAGCATCAGCCAGATACATCCGACTTTTGAAGTTGCTTAAATGATGCTTCGGGTCTGTGGTTCCGTCGTAGAGGTTCATATCAGGGCTTTTGAAGTTTCTTAGAACTTTTGCCCTCATTATGTCCTCACTGAATGGATCCTCTCCTCCTAAGGGTGACTCTTCTCGGTCGCCGCGGGAGTTCCGACTTCTAAGGGAGGATTCTAGTTTCAAAAGTTTTTTCTCTAACTCTTTTCGTCGCTCTATCTCGTCCCTTAGATTCCTTTCCGCCTCTCGTTGTCGTTCTAGTTCCTGTTCCAGCTGCTCCAAACGACTTTGGTGGCCGTGGACCAATCCCATCAGCTCGGCTGTATGGGGTGGTCCTTCTTTTCCTGATTCGCGCCCCTCCAAAGAATTTACTTTTGGATTTTTTAACCCAGAAGTGCCTTCTCTGTGCTGGTCGTTCGCTCCTTGGTGGAGGGTCATGTCTGCGTCATTGTTTCCGGTGTCCAGATTTTCTTGTTCTGAATCGAACGCCGTATGACCATCTTCTGGTGAATTGTCCGCCATCACTGGTTGATCTCTCGGGTCCCCGGCAACGGCGCCAATGTTACGATGGGTAACCGGAGATTAATGGGCTGGACTCGTTGGGTTGGCCCAATCGTCTGAAGAAGGAAGCCTCCGAGCGGGTCCGCGTCTTTGGGGCCTCCGTCTGACTTGTGAGTGTGAGAGAATGGGGGGTGGTACCTGCAAAGACACTCCGATGCCTAAGTTAGCAAGGGTGTAAGCAGGTTTAGAGAGTATTGGGACTTAGTGATACCTGAGGGGTGTCAGTGTATTTATAGTGGTGAGCCAATAACCACCGTTGAAGTAGTTCTACGTTTAAAGGGGGATAACCGTCCCTTTATCTTAAGGGAGTTGGGATATGGCTTCTGGAAGTGGGTTGAGAGATTTTAGGGGCAGTTACTTATTTAAATGAGTATTATCTGCCAGCTAATCCTTGTCTCCGACTTCTCATAAGCAAGTCGTGGTCAGAACCGACCTCTTAAGGAAAATCGATGCAGAGTGTGGGTCAATCCTTTGGATTGGGCCTCTCATTTGGATCTGAGCCTTTAACATTGGATCAGGGTATGAACAATTACTATTATTATCTTAACAAAAATAATCATAAATTACTAAGAAATAATAAAAAATTATTAAACATTATTTATTCATAATTAGAAAATAATAACAATTTATTATTATTACATAGTATTTTTTATTTATTATTAAAAAATATTAATAATTTATTATTATTATCCTATACAGTAATTCATTAT
>NC_029794.2:3443808-3447909 GCF_000816755.2 Arachis ipaensis | reverse complement strand
TAAACAACAATACACTAATGCTAATAATAATGATAATAATAACAATATAATTAACAATAAATTTATTAATTAAAATATAAATATAAAACGTGTGAATGAATAAATATATATTTATTCACCATAACATTAAAAAAAAAAAACGCTTACCATTTGAGGTTAATATATTCAATAATATATTCTTTAAGTAAAGTAAAATTACAAAATATTTTTACTTCTTTACTAAATAAAAACTCAAACCTTCACTAATTCTTCCTCCTACCACTTATCCCTTTTCACCCTCTACTCCAACCCTTTCGCCACTTACCCACTTATCCCCCACTTACAGTATAAGAAAATTTGAAGTAAGTATAAGTGTAGCCTGCGTTTTGTTTTTATACATCGGCTCCACCACTCTACCATACACGTGTAATGCATGCAGGTGAAAAGGGACACGTTTCGAAATTTCGTTCCCTTCCCTGCCAAACCCAAGCTGCGTTTTGCAGCTGTTTCACTATTTTTTCTTAGGCAAAACGTAACCTGTGTTTTGCAAGTTACTGATTTCATCAGGTCCACCATTTAAGAGAGTTAAGCCCCAAAATGGTCCTTGAGATTGGCGTCGTGCACTAAAATCATTCCTGAGATCCCAATTGCACCAATTACGTCCCTGAGATTAAGAAAAGTGCACCATATTAGTCCCTGACCCATTTTCCCTTAACGACGTGATGACATGGCTGGATGACGTGGATGGTAAGTGACACGTGTCACTCCATGATTTGACCACGTGTAATGATATGATGATGTGGTGACCAGTGACACGTGGCATGCTGACGTGGATAGTTGTGCCACGTGTCACAATGTTATTTGGCCACGTGTTCGTTTGTGCCACGTGTCGCGACAGTATTTGTCCACGTGTCATCCATTATGTCATCGTTGTAAATGCACCAAATTAGTCCCTCACTTTGCATTAAGTGACTCATTTTAGTCCCTGAAATTGAATGTCGTGCACCAAACTAGTCCATTCACCAATATTTTTTTATTTTTTTCTATAAATTCAAAATTCTTAATATTTTTGAATACATTAATTTCAATTCTATTTTTTCACATGTTATTCAAATAAAAGTACTTTTATAAAATATTTTTTCTCTTGCGAATATCCTAACCGTCGACTTGGAGTTGACGTGAAGGTATTTCAAGCACCTTCACTACTATCTCCGACCTCTTTCAGTACTTTTATAAAATATTTTTTTCTCTTGCAGATACCTCTAATCGGCGTCTTGGAGTTGACGTGAAGGCATTTCAAGTTTCCCTCGTTACCATCTCTGACCTCTTTTATTTATACTGCAAAGGTCGGAGATGATAGTGAGAGTGCTTGAAATACCTTCAATCTAGCTCATTTACACATAACGAAAACGTGTATTTCATAAGAACAAAAAAAAGATGTTTTTTTTAATTATTGATTTCTTGTTAAAAGCACATGTTTTTTTTATGAAAACAAAAAGTATCCAATCAATCATATAATTATTTTTTTATAATAACATACTTATATATTACAAAAATTACCAATGTTCAATTATTAAAAAAATTATATAATTAAAACTAAAATCTTACAATTTTTATGAAAGCACTTGTATTTAAATGATATATGAAAAAAATAGAATTGAAATTAGTGCATCTAAGATATTGAAAATTTCAAATTTAAAAAAAATGAGAAAAAATTAGTGAAGGGACTAATTTGGTGCACGACATTCAATTTCAAGGACTAAAATGAGTCACTTAATGCAAAGTGAGGGACTAATTTGGTGCATTTACAACGATGACATAATGGATGACACGTGGACGAATACTGTCGCGACACGTGGCACAAACGGACACGTGGCCAAATAACATTGTGACACGTGGCACAACTATCCACGTCAGCATGCCACGTGTCACTGGTCACCACATCATCATATCATTACACGTGGCCAAATCATGGAGTGACACGTGTCACTTACCATCCACGTCATCCAGCCATGTCATCACGTCGTTAAGGGAAAATGGGTTAAGGACTAATATGGTGCACTTTTCTCAATCTCAGGGACGTAATTGGTACAATTGAGATCTCAGGGACAATTTTAGTGCACGACGCCAATCTCAGGGACCATTTTGGGGCTTAACTCCCATTTAAGATAACACATCATCTATCCATTTATCTGCACTTCACCATTTTTTAATCCATTTGGAGATTAATTTCTGGCATTAAATAGGGTGGCGAGAAGAATTGAAGTGATGATATGAAACAATGTAAGTTGGAATTGTTTAACAATACCGGGGATGGTAACAGTGACTTGACGGTGCTGGATGTTGAGATATAAAACAGGACAGTTGTGGGGACAATAACGACATCTTATAATGTAGCTAGTCACATTAATTGATAAGGTCATGGATTGCGACCCTCATAACTCAAGTGGTCATCTACTTCTGTAGACTGTGTTGCTCAGTTCAGTGGTCACAATTCTTTAATATTTCCCCTCCCTTTTAGGTGTCACATATTCATTCTTATAATAATAAATTACCAGGTTTTTTTATTTTCATTTTAATTCTTAAATTGTTAAAGAAGTTGAATAATCGATCACACCAAACGTTTGACTATAAGATAGTACTTTTTCCCCTTCATTTTTTGGATAGGATGATAGAGAATCTTGGCATGGGAGTGGGACTCAATAAAAGATATGCACAAGGCATTATTAGAAAACTCACAGCCGTACCATACACATTCTTCTGCCAGACATAGATTAGATTCTTGCCATACTCTGTCACAAACCTCAATGTTGTTGAAATCTCTAACTAATTGAAAATAAGGTCCCTGATAAAATTACCCAATGTTGTTGGAGTTTTGCCTACTAGCTAATTATCTCATAGTTATTAGCAGCAGTGCACAGAATCTGTATTATATATATAATTATTTTTGAAGTAAGTTATAAGTATGAATGGATAAAGCACGAGTCACATTGGATGGAAACTACAGACATACATAAACGACATTTTAATGAATGAAAGGACACTGAGAATGAGAAGCTACATAAGTTTAATTTCAATCACATGTGTATTGTATACATTTGTCTCTAGTGGTTTAAATTTCTTACCGATGTCTTTTCTGGGCATGCATTCACAAAGAAACTTCAGAATTATTCAATTCAAATTAAATTCCATGTCACTATTTGTTTGTCCTTTGTCATTTTGGACGAACATGTATGTATGTATTTGCTTCAAGGTTAAACTGCTGTCCAAAAAAAAGTTAAAAAAAAAGTTCTAGCAAAAAAACATTTTAAAAATCTTTAAATTTCAATATTAATAACCAAATAAATGACTCCCACCATTTATTTTGACATTATTTTGATATCCATGTGTGTTATTAGCCAAATTAATGAGGCCACAGCATATATTGCTACCCTAGTTAGTTTTTTTTTTTTTTTGGTCGATGGATTGGACAACCCCCAATCCTAGGTTACACACTCACACACCCACTCACACACACTAACCTAGCCACTGCTAGGATTCGAACTTGTGTGGCTTTGATTGAGGCAAAATACTTTTGCCACTGAACCACATGCCTCAGCCATAAGTTGGGAAAAGTATAAAAGCTCTCGGCCCAAAGATTAAAATGGACCTTAAATGTAGGCCTAAAAGACAGCTTGCATTGCATTGCAACTTATTAGATAAAATTGAATAATAAAAAGTGTAGAGGTAACATTTTATTAAAAGAGGAGTATTAGGGGCAGCAACTTTTGTAATTTGTAGCCATCAAATAGTCATCAATGATGATTTTAATGGTGTGAGATTAGTGTGAGATTTTATCCAATGGCTCACTTTTTTTTGCTGGTTACATGCTGGCCAGAATTTGAAAAAGTTGCTGGCCCTCTAGACTTTTCCTTATTAAAATTTGGCGATCAGGAAAAGATAAATTTAAGCATGTTTTGCAAAGAGTCAATGACAAATTAAAAGGCCGGAAGGCTAAATGCTTAACTCTTGCTAGTAGAATTACCCTGGCCAAGAGTGTTATTACATCTATGGGCAATTATAAAATACAACACTCCAGAATTCCAATAGAGATTTGTAATTTAATAAAAAAAAAAAAAACAA
>NC_029794.2:3439405-3443569 GCF_000816755.2 Arachis ipaensis | reverse complement strand
CTAAACTCCACTTCTATGTATGAAATTGATAATCTAAAATTATTAAATGATAATCGAGTTAAATTTATTAAATTATCTAATAATTTTCGATTATTAATTTGAGACGAAGATAACTGTAACTTAATTGTTAGCTAGTATATATATAGAGCATAATATATACCCTGAATCGGTGGCGATTGCATGTGAACGTGATGAAAGGGAGAAGTGGGGGTGGTGGTGATGGTGCATCAGAGAACCTTGGAAATGATGATGATGGTTGAAATTGGTTGCAAGAATAATGCCACCGTTTCCCATCTTGAAATGCTGATGAGGATTGAGTAACTCATGATGATTTCTACTACGTCCCACTACTTCATGCAATTGCCTCGATCTGTATGTTTGACCTAATACTGCATCCAGTGTTTAATCAAATAATGTTTGTCAGCTCAAGTTATTGAATTTCCTCATACATATCACTTTCCATAATTATGAGATACACAGATTAAATTTGTTGCCACTACTCTTCATACCCTAATAATCCAACAATTACGTAACAAGAAAAGCACATATCCATCCTCATAAAGATTTATATATAGGTTATATGTTTTCCAATATTAGTCGTCATATATTTGTTAGATTTATGTATAATATTATCTTTTTGTATTACATTCCTATTTTTATTCTTAAAATAGATAAAGATTTGTTTGGTTTGTGTTTTTATTTTTAATATTTTTTATTTTTTAATTTTATAAAAAAATAAAAAATAATAAAAATAATAAAATGTTATTTTTTGTTTTTATTTTTTATTTTTATTTTTTTTCATAAAATTTAAAAAATGGCAATGTTAAAAAAATAAAAAGAAAAACCATCAAAATTTATTTTTTAAATATTAAATAAAATAAATTTTAATTATTTTTAATTAATTGTTTTTATCAAATATTTTCGTATTTAATTATTTTCCCTCCAAAAATTCCCATTTTCAGTACTTGTTGCGCTAATGAGAAAGAAATTCAGTATTCATTATTAATGATTTGCAGTGCAACACAAAATTGAAGTTAGCCCTCACCTTGGCCGGTCTCGTCAAGTTTCTTGCTACGATACATCTGAAATGAAAAATTAGATAATCACGAAATTATAATAATACAAGTGGTGATGTCTTTGCATCATGTTAAAGAGCATTCTACTCTCAATAATATATAAGCATGCATGTCAATATATATACCTGCAAGTGACTCTTGACATGAGCAATGCTGAGCCCTCTCACATTCATCAACTGAAGCACCAACTTGGGTGTTGCTCCTGTATATATACACCAATACAGTTATTTTTACGTAAAAGTTAATAATTAAGAGTTATTAAGGTTGTGTTTGTTTTTGAGAATAAGATAGAATAAGACACTGACAACTAAAATTATAATAAAAAATATAATTATAAAAAATTAACAAGAATAATGAAAGAAAAAATAAAAAATAAATTATGTTCTTTATTAGTGTTTCTGTGTCCTTCTTCTCAGGATGGACACAAAATACACTAATTCAATGTCTATGAACACATTGTCTCTATCTATGTCTCTTCTATCGAACACGATTTTGTGTCTCTATAAACAAACGCAGTCTAAGTTACTTACTCTCTTGACCGCCAAGTCTTTCAACAGCATGAACAAAAGAGAGATGAAGCTCAGGAGTCCATCGAAGCCTTGGCATCTTGGATCTAACATATTGCCTAACTCCACCTCTTCTCTCATTGTTTTTGTTGTTACTATTTCTTTCATCTTCTCTTGAGTTTGATCTTCCGTTCGCATTGATCTCCTCTTCACATGCTGCCTCATCCTCCTCCTTCTTATTCTTACCTCCTCCTTCTTCTTCTTCTTCACTGCTTGCTTCTTCATTCAAATCAAATGAAGAGCATTTCTGGGAACAACATCCCAATGAAGAAGTTTCCTCATCTTCTTCAATAATAATCTCACCCGCATATTCTTTAGACATGTTTAATTTGTTTGTGCAATCACCTCAAACCAAGTTATTAGCAGTATTATGGAATGTGTATAATTAATTCACCGTCTGAAACAAACAAACAATCAAACAGGAAAGAGTATATATATGTTAATGCAAAGAAAGAAAAGAAAAGAACAAGAACACGTGAGGACAAGCTGTAATTTTTCTGCAACAATTACTAAGGGCTGCACGGAAATTCTATGAGGTGAGGTATGTATGGTAAAGTAACAATGTCAGAAATTATAGCGCAGAACCAACAAGCCATTTATTTATTTCCATTACCTAATAAGGAATAAAGACAGACATTGCCATTTTATATACTTATGTAGCATCCATCCAACCGTATCAGTAGAATTAGTTCAGAAAGTCATAAGTTAAGTATAAATAGTGCAACCAACTTCTTCTATTTACATTCTAGAATTTGTGATCTGATCACCAATGCGTGTATGCTTCAGATCTCTACATAATTTCTAGAATTTATAGTGTTAACTGCATTACATACTCAATCATATACATCTATGGAGTTAACTCCAAATATTTGCACGAATTGATCAGCTGAAAAAGTATTATTTAAGCTTGCAATTAAAGAAGCATATATATATATATATATAAAGATTATTCCTAACATGGAGTACTTCTGATGAATAATTAAACAGAAAATTAAGTTTTAGCTTATTTAATTTGCTATGTATTACTAGGCATGTGGACGAGAGCATATTACTTAACAATTATCTTTATGTGCATAAAAAAAATTAATTATTAAATTAACCACAATCGCATAGAATATATATTGAAAATGAGTTAGTAATTAATTTTTTTAAATTTTTTATTTTTTATTTTGCCAATAATAGAGCTAAAGATAGATATTAGGAATTAGTAAAACATATATGTTGAAGCAAGAGTGAGATTTAACAGGCACTCTTTGGAAAGATATATGTATTTAACAAGTGCTTTATATGCTCATCATACATATATATTATTAGAAAACTATAAATATATATATCTAAGAAGAAATTAAATAATAATTAGATGGAAACATTATTGTAATAAGAAGCCAGCAAAAGAAAGAAAGGAAGGCTTGCATGACCCTAGAATAAACCATACCCTTCAAAGAGGAAGATGGTTGAAGAAATTCATGAAGATAAAGAATTGCTAAAGCAAAAGCATATGTTATATGTATATCTATAGATCTTTTGGGAGTTTATTTCTTCATTTTTATGTTTCACCCTAGCTATAATGGAAAATAATAATACTAACTAATACTAACCATTTAAGATGATGATGCTTCTTCTAATGATGTGCCTTTCTCTAAGTGTTTGATGATCCAAAACATATCTTCATCAATCAGTAATTCCTTAGCTTGATGATCCAAAGCTCCACCTCCTATAGCTGTTTAACCTAAAGAATATAATAATTCATGAATAGATTATTGAAGTTGATAGATATTCAAAATTTCTCTTTCAATCATGCTTTGAAAAAGAAAGAGATGGATATTGGATAGAGCTAGTGGATTCATATACCTGGTTTATATTTTGATGTCTCTTGTTGGTGTCTCACATCCCATATCTTCTATCATTCAGCAGCAGAATTTGAAGTCATCAAGTTTAACTTATATATTAAAAAATAAATATAAACCAATAAGGATATATGTTGCCATATTGGTAAAGACATATATAATATAAAATTAAATACAACTCAAGTTTTTTCTTAGAAAATGTTAGAAGAATAAGTTTGACTTTCTTTTAGGAAAAACATTAGTCATCTTTCCTTATAATAAGAAAGAATGAGAGTACCTTTAAAATGCTATATAATTTAATCTAAATAAACATACATATACTTTTTTTTTTTTTCAAAAAACATTATTGAAAAAAAGAACAATGACTATATAGGATTATTAATTAGAATAAAATTATCAATATTGGGACAGGCTGCTATACTACTTGCATTGTTCTCTTTAAATTGTAATAAACCTACATAATGGAAACAGATGCGGCTGGTCCCTATTGTACTGTGGAAATCATGTGACAACTACCACCATTTTTCTCCCCCTCCCCGCCACCGGGCTTCTCTCTCCCTTGACAGTTGTTAAAATCTCTCTCTCTCTCTCTTGTGATGATCTTAATTGTGTTGACCTATGCTAGAGACTTCTTTGGCTCTATAATTGTGTGAAATATATTTTATCAAATTCTCC
>NC_029794.2:3436468-3438992 GCF_000816755.2 Arachis ipaensis | reverse complement strand
TTGATACCTAATTTACTAAAAATAGTTAAAAATTAATATTTAATTTAAATAATATAAAAATAAATAATTTTAAAATATTAATAATTTATTTTAAAAAAATTAGACAAATTCGACACTAAAATGGTCAGTATCAAAGAATTGACCTAATAATAATCTTAAGGGTTATGTTAGGTAACAAATAATTTTTTTGAATAACATGAATAATCATCCAAATTATCCACCTAAATTTTAATATTAGAATAATTATCCGCACACATAGTGAAATAAATATCCGATATATCCATTGTTCACATTGTTTAATATTTTCATTGTCTACCTATACTTTTCCTAATCTCATAATTAGTACATAGCTAGGTGCAAGCAAGTATGTGTGGGGTCCACTCCTTCATCAACATTTCAATTTCTTCTCACCTAAACTTAGACTTTAATTCCACCCTTATTTCAATACCACTGTTGTGTACAAATTCTTATATGTTAGCTACTCTCTTCAACTTCTTTTTTAATGGCAACACACATGTTTCCACAGGCCTCCTCTAGTTCCCATGCGTGTCGTCTAATTCTTGGCCTTTTTTAAAAGTAATTTCAATTCAACAAGAGCTTAATAATGCACTAATAATGTATAATGTAAGGGCGTGTGTATGTATTATAACAAATAAATAATTACATAAAATAATCAATTCTGGTGGGAGAAAATAAATGTGCATAAACAAGGACGTGTATATATAGTTTAGTTTTAGAGGTTCTTTCAACAGCAATTGGTGAAATTATATATTGTAGATGAACATTTGACAAATTGTAATTAACTTTTTCTAAGTGCATGAGTTATGACTGGAATCTTGACTAATAGACTTGTATAGTTGTATATACTACCTGCATGCACGGGGAAGGAATTATTATTATTAACAATGATAATGATGATTTAATTTATATATCAATTGTTGCATACATCCAATGATGAAGTAAGAAAAATCAAGTCCAACTCCTCCATGCATTATTAGTCAAAATATAATATAATAACCCTCTCTAAAGTAAATTAATTACTTTAACTTGAATCACTTTCTTCACTCTTTCGTCGTCGCTATACCTTTCAAGTATCACCGAATTATTGGTATTTCGTTTTCTCTTTCCAAATCATAGAAGGTACTCCAACTCTCTCTAATTGCGTTTACTCCTCCTCACTCATTCGTCATTACGCCTCCTAAGCATCACCGTTTCATTTGGTGTCTTATTTTCTCTTTTCAAATCATTCTTCTAGAAAAGATACTCCAATTCTCTCTAATTACTTTACTCCTCCCTATTGTACTCGTTCATCGTCGTCGTTACACCTCCCAAGCATCACCGTTTCAGTGGATGTCTTGTTTTCTCTTCCCAAATAATTCTTCCAAAAAAGGTACTCAAACTCTCTCTAATTGCGTTTATTCCTCCCACTCCTTTGTTATCGTTGTTGTTGTGCCTCCTAAGTATCACCGTCTTATTGGGTGTTCCATTTTCTTCTTCAGTCAGGCCGTTATCATCTTCCAAGATATTATTAACTCTCATGAGATTAAAGTAATTCAGGTTAAAATAAACAACCAATTAAAATATGACACATAAAAAAAATAACTTACATGTTACTTTAGAGAGAATAGGGTAGCATTCACCAAATATAATATACTGCTTTTGCATTATTATTAATTAACAGAAACTTAGAGCTGGCCAATTAGGATATTATATTATTTACTTTCATATTGAGTAGTCCTTTCACTTTTTAACCTAAAAGCTTTATATTATTGTTGTAAAGGGAATGCATGGGAAGGAGAGGATTCGTTAGCAAAATGTTTGACAATCGAAACAATCGAATTAACTTTCTTGAAAAGGCAATTCTAAAGGAGAAGAGGGAGTTGAAAACTTTCATCAACTTTATTGACTTCTAACTATGCATCTATCTATCACAATTCTTTTGATTTGTTGAATAGTACACTACAACCCATATACATGGTTTTTATATACACCATTGTTGTTCCACATGCAATGAACGCAATCATACCAAGTCAATAAGTTAAGTAGCATTGCCAGTGTTTATTTCATTATCCATATTTGGTATCATGTTAATTTGATTCTTAATTAGTCCAGATGATTTTAAATTATGACTACAGATTATTATACTAGTGCAACGAAAAATGGCTCAACAGTGCAATATTGTGATTGAATATATAAATATTAATAATTGAGTTTAAAACCGTGAATTATTAGGCTACCCATGCATCGAATTCAAAGTTCAATGCAGAAGAAAGTAGTTAGGGAGACATTAATACAAGTTTGGTAGTAATTGATAATGGGAATGGTGGCACACGTGTATAGCAGAAAGAAGAAATTAAATTAAAGCAAACAAGGAAAAATTGTCTCTCACAAAATATGTGCTGGATCATAATTAAAGGGACCCTATGATTTATATATATGAATATGATTTTTATTTTTCATACAAAACAAATAATAGAGTTTTTCTTTTTTTTTTTTTTTTTTTTTTGTTTCTTAGCTTCTTTTG
>NC_029794.2:3435489-3436423 GCF_000816755.2 Arachis ipaensis | reverse complement strand
TCAGGATTATTTTTGTCCCATATTTCCCAAAAATGGCAAAGACTCTCTAGAGGGTCCATCCACTATTCCTCATAGAGTATGACATCAGCATGACAAACACACTTCAAAAATTTCCATAATTTCTGGTAACAGATATTCGAAGAACTATATTGTTATTATTATAATAAAGGGTTACGTTTTTGCAGCTATTAGAGAAAACTAAACTACGTGGAAGAGAAAAATAAAATAGTAAAGAGGGACTAAATTGGAGAATATTATAATTAAGAAACTAAAAATGACAAGGTTTGTTTTGTCCTTCATGGATGAGAGTTGACATTTCTCATTATATTAACACACACAAGAATCTTTCAAAGAATTTGGAGCCTTTTCTATTATTTCATGGATCAAGACGTCCAACCTAGCATTACTAACATACATCAACGATCTACATTAAAATGCCATCAGATTAAGGAGAATCGTGTCTCATAGCACCATCAAATATTATTAATATATATCAATGTGCCGAGTTATATTATTATTACTAAGAAAAACTAAATATTTTTTCTTCCCTTTAAGGGCATAGTTGAATTTATACTTTTTGGATGTACCTAGGATGTTGGTTAGGGATGGAGCTTTGGATTATTAAACCAATATAATGATCAAGGAACAACGACCATAAATAATTTATAAAAAACAATGAATTTATGAGTAGGACTGGCAATTTATACCCTACTCGTGAGTACCCAATTTAGACCAACTCGTTAGGGTACGATTGCCTACCCAATCGCTGCGCGTAAGATAGGGTACGGTACGGGTTCAGAGTATACCCTATTCTACTTTACCCGCACCTCTAGTATATTATATAATATATATGTAAAAGTTATGTATACAGTGAAGAAAGTGAATATTGAACCTACAATTTTTTTTTATAAAAACTTAAAATAATTACTAAGCT
>NC_029794.2:3431240-3435393 GCF_000816755.2 Arachis ipaensis | reverse complement strand
CTGTGAGTAGGGTCGGATAGAGTAGGGTTTAGAATTTTAGGGTGCGGATAGAGTTAGGGTTAAGAAATTCTCAACCCACATATAGGGTATGATAGAATTTTATAAAAGTTTTCAACCTACCGATAGAATTAGGGTAGAGACCAAACCCTATCTTATTCTATCCATTGCCAATCCTATTTATGAGCGAAATTATATCATTAAATTTGACTAAATGAATATAAAATTTTTATAAAATATATATATTGGAGCTGAGGGAGGGAAAGGTAAAAGTATAGACGAAGTCAAATTATTGCAGTTTTTATTAGTTTATTTTGATTAATCAAGAGGCATGGGCTTGTGGGCTTGAGCAGTTGGATAAGAAGACAATTCCCGGGTCCACAAAGCCCAAAACCGAACCTGAAAAAAAAAACTTAGGAGGTTGGGTAACGGCATAAAATAGAAAACGTTCAATACTTTAATTATCGTTTGACTTAACTAAATATATTTTTGGTGATGAATTACATCATGACATTACAAATTGAATGGAGTTGATGTAATATACCTAACGAAGAATTTGAATTTCTCATCAACTAGTAAACTACGTGCAGACACATGAACTTAATGTATATTACTCCATTCACACACTTGAGTAGAGAAAGATTGATTAGCATAATTAAGATTCACGATCAGTGGCATCATATATGTCATAGTATGTACAATTAGCAGTAATAGAAAGCAGATGTCACATTATTATTGACTTTGAAACACGAGTGACTTGTGTTATATAAAATATAAGGTGAAAACTCAGTTGTAGTCGACTTCACGTGAAGTTGATAGTTGAGAGCTGTTACATGAAAATTTAGTCAAATCAGTCAAATCATCTATCGACTCTCAGTTATCAACTTCACGTAAAGTCGACTGCACCTGAGATTCCACCAAAATACAAACTAGTTATAGTTATCTCGGCCGTCAATGTCTTCTTATAGTAGGGCCTATGTACTGCCCTCTCTTAACCACCAAGTTCTCCGGCGGTTGAGTCTCCTCTAACCATGTCACTTCAGATGCTTTATCTAACTCAACACCTTTTATTTAACAAATTAACACGTTAGGATATGGCTTTTTCTATTAGGCTTATTATTATTAGGACAAGAAGGAGGAAGAGAAGTACTTGGAAGATCTTTGATAGGAGGAGACCTTCGGAAATAGGAGCAGTGTCTTCCATTTTCTGTTGAGTATGGTGGGGAAAGAATGTCAAAGAGAGCACAAGGGGTTATGGCTTTGAAGCAATGAATGTTGCCACCACTTTTGGGATATAGTATTGTTGTGCCACATGGTGCTTTCATTTGACAATCTCTTGCTAGTGTTGCTGGTCTTGCTGCAATTGAATGAGTCTCCACATATTACATTGTCGATCAAAGTTCATAAGACATAGCATAGTTTAGAAAGTTATCAAGTAAATTAAATGTAGAGTAAAGTATCGTTTTTGTTCTTAACGTTTCAATCGTTCTATTTAAGTCTCTAACGTTTCAAAACTGACTCAATGTTGTCCTGCCGTTAGGAATCCATTAACAGAATTGACGGCAGGACAAAATTGAGACGATTTTGAAACGTTAGAGACTTAAATAGGACGATTGAAACGTTAGGGACAACTTTAGAACTTATCCTAAACGTTGGGGACAAAAACGATACTTTACTCTTAAATGTAATGACTTAAGAAACGTCCATCTTTTGAGTACAGGGCTCATGGTTAACAGTGATCATCACCTTAAAGATAAACAAGAATCAATAATTTGTTTTCAGTTTTCAGAATAACAAGGCCTAAGAATTACTATTATAAGTTAAAAACACAATCACTGCAACTTGATTGAGGATATGGCATATAGATTGTATCATTGGTTTGCTCATATTATCTAAACATTTTTGTCTTATTTTCCAGAAACAGAGTTACATATGTACTTATACCAAACAAATTAAAGGTCCATAATTTCTGCAACACAATCATGGAATTAATTAAGCATTAATTTGATTACCTTGAGAAGGATGATCATAAGAGCCCTGTAACTCAAGCCAATCATATGATCTAGCATGTAAAGAGCCATAAAGAAGCTTACTTAAAACAGTCATCCCAGGATGATTATGCAGTGGAATGATGGAACCAGGAGCCATACAAAAGATTCCCATCTGCAACAAAGATTCCAACTTTGACATTCATGCTTTGTTGATGGAAGGGTTCCAAACACAACCAAAAATAGATGCTTACAGAGAATTTGTCACATTCATGCAAGTGGATGTACTTGATAGGGGGTGGATAATTATGGCTTCCATTGCGCCCCCTTTTACCATTCAAAGAACTTGTCCATCCACGCGCCAACTGTGCCTCCTGATCCAAACCCACATTTGAAGGCTTCAACTCATCTGCAAGTTCAAGAACAGTGAAGAAAATCTCATGCCCTAAGCTGTTTATAGAGCATTAATCATCAAGAGCTCATTATAGAGCATTAATGATTTACCTAAAAGGGCTCGAACTTTTTCAAGAGCTTCCTGTGATATGGGTCCATCAGCAGAAAAGGAAGCCTTGCAAGTGTCGTACAATTTCTGAACAAATGGCATAATAGTAGCTACCAAATGAAGCAACAATATGCTGAATTGATGCAACCTTGGATCAGAATTCACAAGTGCCACTTGAAGGGTCACTTTTGTTTATACCAAAAAAGCAAAAGGAACAGCTTCATTCCTACGCAACAATTTCATCAACTCATCTCACCCAGGAAATAAGAAAATGAAACATTGTTCAATGAAGATTTACATCCAAAGATTATGGGTGAGAGAGTGAATATTGGAAATCATGAATAAACCAAAGACATGTGATGGGTAAGAAGGACATTGAGAGAGAAGGAAGAGTAAGATTCCAAAAGTGAGAATCACGGGTTTGGTTTTGAAGGAGAATAGAGATGAAAACTAAAGCTTGCAAATTCAGAGACATGCATGGTGGCCACCTGAGGAAAAGACACTTTTCATAAAACACACAAACCCCAGCTGTAGCTTTCACAGTACCATCAACATACATACATAGATATAGATAATTAGATATGAATCAATTTGATTTGATAACTCACTCAATCGCTTAAATAAATATCAAAAGTTTTGAATTATATTTTATGTACGTAGTAATTTATTAACTAATAATAAATTTTTAATTAAATAAAGTTTTGATTTAAAGGTCGATTAACCTGACAGGTCAAGGACTAATCCGTCGCGGATCTGAGTTTTATTTAAGGGTATATTGTTGGCCAATGAATTGCTACATGTACAAGGTGGGATTCTAATTCCCAACACTTACTTAAGCGGATGAGTGAATTAACCACTCGACCAACCCAAGTTGGTTAAATAAAGATATAGATATAGATGCTGTTAAATACTTTTTTATTCTTTTTAAGTTATTATGAGCAAGGAATAGCAAAATTGTTTATCATCAATTCACCATACTTATCTTAACATCAATTTATATTTTATTTGTTTGTTAATATTGAGCATGCGCACCTTTTCTTTTAACTATTGATTAGGATATGGATCTCTGAGTTGAAAAATAAAATTGAAAAAAAAAAATTAATCCGTCATTTCTCCAATAATAATACCTCCAATGTAGAATTTATGTTGACTAATCATTTCCTTAAATGAGAATGAAAAGGAGGTTATTTTTCTGCTGTGGAAGACAGGAATTTGATGTGTCACTATAATTCTATAAACATATAAAAAACCGTTACTTATTCTTTCCATATTTAATTGGCAGTAGCACCTCTTATGTAAACCTGTAAGTTATAGGTTGAAGGGGAAAAAATCTCAAAAGTAAAGGTAGAAAAGAGACAGACGAAATGTATCTTACCATTTTTATTTCCTTAAATTCATTACAAATTCAAATTTTTGTTTGAAATTATTCAATATTTCATAAACTTGACAACATTATTATCAAATTGTTTTGATAAATTAAAGGGGTTTAAAGAATAGAATTTAAACATTATTTAAAGTTTATGAAATAATTATAACTCCAGCAAAATTATTCATATATGCTCGTGGTTAATGAAAATTGGAAAAGAGATCATCCATAGATTTAATAGAAAAACTCTCTGTTTTTGTTTCTTTTTTCATTTTTTGGAATTCCATTTCACAAATTGAA
>NC_029794.2:3430190-3431028 GCF_000816755.2 Arachis ipaensis | reverse complement strand
ATGATATTTCTTTGATTCCACTTCAAAATTAAAAAATCTAAAATCGTACCAATAATATACATGATGAAGAGGCACGTGACTATGTGCATCGAATCTATGTTTTTTACTACTATCTTTCTAAAAGTTAATATAAAAAATCCACTCAAAATCATTAAAAATAGACATTTCATTCTTCACTCTTATGTCCACTGAAAGGGTTTGCGCTAAGAAGATTTTTTAGCAAGAAAAAATAGTTGGTGTTTAGGTGGAGATTGGAGAAGATTCAATGCGCCAGACCGTAGATTCTTGTACGTTGTACCGAGCAAAGTGACCTCAGTTCATGAACTCAACCCCGTTTGATCTTGTCGTCCGTACAATTAGCTAGCTAGGTTCATGAACTCAGCTTAAATAACTAATAAGCAAAAATGTATTGGGCCACTATAATGCAAAAGAAGGTTGATTAGCTTTCTCTAAGTTTGGATTTAATAACTAGACTCAATAATTAGACAATGACAGGGGGACAGGCAGTATCATTATCGTACCATCTTTTTCATCTACTGATTGATTTTAATTTCAAGAATAAAAAGAGGATGTGATTGAAAATTTATATAAATAAAATTAAAATATATAATTAATTAATGACATTACAAAATAAAATATGATAAAAATCTTTAATTAATCGTTTTCTTATTACTTATCACCTCTTCCTTATCAACATTTATTGCTCAGATCGATGATGTCCTTTTTATTCTATACAATTGACTAATGTTTAGTAGTTCAACATCTAAAACAATTGACAGTAATAAAAATAAATATTTTAAGAAAAAAATTTCAACAAAATAAGATTCCCGCTGCCATA
>NC_029794.2:3419045-3429803 GCF_000816755.2 Arachis ipaensis | reverse complement strand
ATAGCATATATAATATTAAAAAATTATACAAAAAATTATATAATATAAAATATATTACAAAAATATATCGATAGAGAATATATTTTAAAATATAAAAAATATGTATGTATTTTTTATTAACGAAGTGGTCGATTTTTCGTATCATAAAATTCATCGATAATAGAATATGTGTCAAATTTTTCAGCAATTTTTTTAATATAATTAAAAGACAATTAGCAAGAAATTCATCTTTCATTTTGTTTCTGAATTATTCTTCACAATATTCATAGCTGAAAAAGATTTCTCACTTGTAGTAGTTAAAACATAAAAAATTAATACCAAATGAATAAAGAAAGACGCTTACAAGAAGAAAAAAATCCACTTTATGAGATTTGAAAAATTTTATTTAATTTAAAAATATTAGTAATAATATATTTTCAGATTTTTTTAATATTATTACTTACTTTTTAGATATTAGAAATCATTAATATTTAAGTTAGATTAGACTTTTATTTATATTTAACTAAATACTAAATAAATATATATATATATATATATATATATATATATTGTAATGTGTATATATATAAAGATAGAAAGAAGTATTAAAAGTAAAGAGATAGAGAATTGCATTTGTTTATTGTTACTGTGTATAAAGCCTAAGTTCATTCCTCTATTTATACAAATTCAAGGTTCACTTTTTTAAAGGTTGGAAAGCATGCACCGCACATTCTTTAATGCTTGTACTTTTCAATAGTACTTGAATACAGGAAAGAATAATGCTGAGTAGACATTGAATGGATATGGACATCCATATTGTAACACTCCCCCTTGGATGTCCATTTAGGATTATGCCTCATTAAAACCTTACTAAAGAAAAATCCAGTGGGAAAAAACCTTAGTAAAGGAAAAAGAGTACAATATTCTTTGTGATGAAAACTGCCTCATTAAAAACCTTGTCAAGAAAAACCCAATGGGAAAAAACCGGACCAAGGAAAAAAGAGTACAGTCTCCCCCTCATGCCGACATCATTTAATGTCTCGAAATCGGCGCATCCCATCTCATGTACCAATCTTTCAAAGGAGGATTTTGGGAGTGACTTTGTAAATAAATCTGCCAGATTGTCACTTGAGCGGATCTGTTGGACATCAATTGTCCCTTGATTTTGGAGATCATGAGTGAAGAAGAATTTGGGAGAAATATGCTTTGTTCTATCACCTTTGATGTATCCACCCTTAAGTTGAGCAATGCATGCTGTATTATCTACAAATAGGACAGTTGGAGCTATCTTATGATCAATCAGTCCACATGATGACAGAATATATTGAATAAGACTTCTGAGCCAAAAACACTCGCGACTAGCTTCATGAATCGCTAGTATTTCGGCATGATTAGAAGATGTTACAACAATCGTCTATTTCGTGGACCTCCATGATATAGCTGTACCTCCATATGTGAACAGATATCCTATTTGAGATCTCCCTTTATGTGGATCAGACAAGTATCCAGCATCTACATAGCCAACTAATTGTGACTTGGATCCATATGGATAAAACAATCTCATATCAACCGTTCCATGAAGATATCGAAAGATTTGTTTGATTCCACTCCAATGTCTTCTGGTTGGAGAGGAACTATACCTTACTAGTAAATTCACAGCAAATGATATATCGGGTCGTGTATTATTAGCAAGATACATTAGCGCTCCAATGGCGCTAAGATATGGTACTTCTGGACCAAAGATATCTTCATTTTCTTCTTTAGGACGGAATTGATCCTTTTCCACATCCAAAGATCTTACGATCATTGGGGTACTTAATGGATGTGACTTATCCATATAAAATCTCTTCAAGATCTTTTCTGTGTATGTTGTTTGATGAATAAAGATCCCACTTTTTATATGCTCGATCTGCAGGCCGAGACAAAACTTAGTCTTTCCAAGATCTTTCATCTCAAACTCTTCTTTTAGAGATTTTATAATTGTTGGAATCTCTTCAGGAGTTCCAATAATATTTAAATCATCAACGTACACAGCAATTATAATGAACCCAGATGCAGATTTCTTTATAAAAACACATGGGCAGATATCATCATTCTTGAATCCGTTTTTGGCCAGATACTCAGTAAGACGATTATACCACATTCGTCCAGATTGCTTCAGACCATATAAAGATCTTTGCAATTTGACTGAGTATAACCCTTGCGAATATTCATTGGATGGTTTAGATATCTTTAGTCCTTCAGGGACTTTTATATAGATATCCCGATCTAATGAGCCGTATAAATAGGCTGTTACCACATCCATTAAATGCATATGCATTTTATGATATGCAGATAAACTGACCAAATAACGCAATGTTATCGCATCCACTACAGGGGAATATGTTTCTTCATAATCTATACCGAGCCTTTGTGAGAAACCTTGTGCCACAAGTCGGGCTTTATAGCGCACAACTTCATTTTTCTCATTTCGTTTTCTCACAAATACCCACCGGTATCCAACAGATTTTACATCTTCTGGTGTACGGACTACAGGTCCAAAGACTTCACGTTTTGCAAGTGAGTCTAATTCAGCCTTCATGGCTTCTTTCCATTTTGGCTAATTATTTCTTTGTCGACATTCTTCGACTGATCTTGGTTCAAGATCCTTACTTTCATGCATGATATTTAATACCACATTGTATGCAAATATTTCATTGACAATTGTCTTATTTCGGTTCCATTTCTTTCCTTTAAAGACATAATTTATCGAGATCTCGTCATTTTCACAATTTTCAGGTACCTGAACGTCTTCTGGCGTTAACACTGTATCAGAATTTTGGACAACTACAAGTGTCTCTACTATGTCTTTTTCAACAGGAATATTATTATTTACCTCTTTTCTCTTTCGGGGATTTTTGTCTTTGGAACCGACAAGCCTGCCATGCTTCTGGCATGTATTTGCTTCGGTGGCAATTTGTCCAACTGGGACATCAATTCGAATTGAAGCATTTTTCGCTGGTATATACGACTTGGTTATCCTCTTTGTATCGAAAAATGCATCAGGCAATTCATTTGCTATTCTTTGCAAATGTATAATCTTTTAAACTTCTAGTTCACATTGCCCTGATTGAGGATCTAAATGCATCAATGATGATGCATTTCAATTAAGTTCATTTTCAGGAAGCTTATTCTCTCCCCCTAATGTTGGAAATTTTGATTCATCAAAATAACAATTCGCAAACCGGGCTTTAAACACATCTCCAGTTTGTATCTTAAGATACCTCACTATAGAGGGAGAATCATATCCAACATATATCCCCAATTTTCTTAGGAGTCCCATTTTGGTGCGATTAGGTGGTGTAATGGGAACATATATCGCACACCCAAATATTCTTAAATGAGAGACATTTGGCTCCTTGCCAAAAGCTAATTGCATAGGAAAGAACTGATGGTAACTCGACCTCAAACGAATAAGTGCTGCAGCATGTAAAACAGCATGCCCCAAACCGAGGTTGGGAGATTTGTTCTCATAAGTAAGGGTCTAGCAATTAATTGGAGGCGTTTAATAAGTGATTCTGCTAACCCATTTTGTGTGTGAACATAAGCTACTGGATGTTCAACACTTATTCCATTAGCCATACAATAAGCAACAAAAGCTTGTGAAGTAAATTCACTAGCATTATCAAGGTGAATTGCTTTGATTGGATTTTCTGGAAATTGTGCTTTTAATCGAATAATTTGAGCCAGTAATCTCGCAAACGCCAGGTTGCGAGAAGACAATAAGCACACATGTGACCATCTCGAAGATGCGTCTATTAAGACCATAAAATATCTAAAAGATCCACATGGTGGATGAATAGATCCACATATATCACCTTGAATCCTTTCTAGGAATTCAGGGGACTCAAATCCAATCTTTACTGGTGATGGCCTTAATATAAACTTTCCCTGAGAACATGCAGCACAACAAAATTCACTAGTTTTAAGAATCTTCTGGTTTTTTAGTGAATGTCCATGGGAGTTTTCAATAATTCTCCTCATCATGGTTGTTCCCGGATGACCCAATCTATCATGCCAAGTTATGAATTCATTTGGGCTAGTAAACTTCTGGTTTACAATGGCATGTGATTCAATTGCACTAATCTTGGTATAATACAACCCAGATGAAAGTGAGGGTAATTTTTCTAATATAACTTTCTTATTTGAATCATGAGTTGTGATACATAAATACTCATGATTTCCCTCATTCATTGTCTTAACATGATATCCATTTCGGCGAATATCTTTGAAACTCAACAAGTTCCTCAGGGACTTGGTAGATAATAGTGCATTATTTATTATAAATTTTGTTCCTCCAGGAAACAAAATTATAGCTCTTCCGGAACCTTCAATCACATTGCCTGAGCCAATAATAGTATTAACACATTCTTCTTTTAGCACAAGATGGGTAAAATATATATCACTTTTGAGAATAGTGTGCGAACTTGCACTATCCGCAAGGCATACATCTTCATTACATATCCTTGCCATTCTCTTCAAAGACAAATAATAATAAAATAAGTAGTATGCACAGTTAAATTGAATAATTGGTCGAAATTATTTTTCCAAGAAATACTGCACATAAAAATAATGTCATATACTAAAATTTTTTTTATTAAAAACATGACATATTTAATGATTTCAAAATTCATAAATATTAATATTTCATTATTTATATACATCACATTTGAAATTTAAATACATAGAAAATAAAATTTAATAATAAGTTCTTTACATTATTTATTTACATGGATATATAACAATCCCACACTTTAAACTATTCCATCATTGATCAAATGACCAATATTTCTTTCAAGATCTTCAAAAAAATCAGATACATCATAATGAGTGGTGGAAAGATATATAAAGATAGAAAGAAGTATTAAAAGTAAAAAGAGAGAGAATTGCATTTGTTTATTGTTACTGTGTATAAAGCCTAAGTTCATTCCTCTATTTATATAAGTTCAAGGTTCACTTTTTCAAAGGTTGGAAAGCATGCACCGCATATTTTTTAATGCTTGTACTTTTCAATAGTACTTGAATACAGGAAAGAATAATACTGAGTAGACATTGAATGGATATGGACATCCATATCATAACAATGATGATACTTTTTGTGTGTATTATTTTTTTACTAATATATTTTTCATAAAAATTTGCTAATAATAATAAGGTGAAAACTCAAGGGCAATCGACTTCACGTGAAGTTGATAATTGAGAATCGTTAAATAATTTGATTGATTTGACTAAATTTTCATTTAACAGCTCTCAACTATTAAATTCACGTGAAGTCGACTGCACCTGAGTTTCCACCTAATAATAATAATAAAGTGACGTTAGGAACAAAACCAGTTTTTTGGTCCGCTTCTTCTCATCCATATGGACCATTGGACGGACCCCAAAAAAGGGAATTAAATGCTTAGAAAGTTTGAATATCTAGTAATGGCGTACACGTATATATTGGTTTAGCAAATAGTATTGAATGAATACATAGTTGATTCAAGAATTTTAGTAATGGATGTGTGAGAGAGTGTATATAGGGACTAGGGAGAGATCAGAGATGGGTGTGTGGGAATCACGACAAGACATGACATTGTTGGCACTCATTACTAAACTAAACTACTATCAATACAATCCAATCCAAACCGCGTCCTACTTTCTCGGAACTCACCTAAAACTCCTCCAACAGTTTTTTACACACACCACCTAACCAAATCAGGAAAATACTGGGAAAAGAGAGAGCCATCAGGGTGCCGCAGAGATACAAACTAAGAAATGAAACAGAACCCTGGGAATGTGTCCTATGATCCTCTGAGATCATCCTGAAAACGCACCAATACATTCATAAGGAATTCAATCAATATATTATAAAAATAGATTATTGTTTATCTATACATATATTTTTTGTTGGCCTGAACCCTCAAACCTGCATCAATCATCCTCTACATTGCTCAATTCCCAGCAAGAAAGAGAGTTCCTTTCTTGCACCCTTTTGTCCCTTGTGCATGGTAATTCACTCACTTTCTCTCAATGCTTTAACCTTTCCAACTCATTTTTATTGATGCCATAAAAGCTTACTTGCGGATGGGGTTATTCCTTTTTCTTCTTTTGCTTTTTATTGCCTTTCTTTTTTTTCATTCTGATTATGTTGGTTGGTTCTAGAAATTCTCTATCTTGTTGGAAATCTATTCCTTTTGTGGAGTTTTCTCATCGTGGTTGAGATTTGTTTCAGCTCTGCATGCTCCTGAGGATAATTGAGACGAAAGCATTGAGATTATGTCTTTGTTGAGCAAAAGCTTGTAACAAAGAGATAGGATTACACAGAATGAGGGACCCTGATTAGATCAGAGCTTCCATTATACAAAACCTTTGCCAAGTTAATTGAGTTTTTCTTCTTCTTTGTTCGAATAGATTCTCTTTGTACAGCGAAATCCTAGCAATTGTGTACATTGTATTGCATAGAATCCTGGCTATCAAGGATTATAGATACCGTCTCAGTCACTCTGGCATTGGTTTCCCATAGAAATGGGAATGAGATGGAACATATTTAGATTTTGGCTCAGAATTTATGTTTGCTTAATTGCTCTTTGGGGAATCCAAGAGTGTTGGTCTCTTAATGACGAAGGTGATTTTCAAATATTTCCTTTTAGTTAATAGTATTCTTTTTCCCATTCATGAAGAAAGGACGTAATGCAATCATTATATATATATTGAAACATGCTTCCATTTACATGGAAAGTGCAGGAATAGCTTTGTTGGAGTTCCGGGCAAGAATAACTTCTGATCCTTATTTTGCTTTGGCAAATTGGAATCCAAATGATTGTGATCCCTGCAAGTGGTTTGGTGTTCGTTGTGTTGATGGTAAAGTGCAAACATTGTAAGTTCCTTTCTTTGTAAGTATTCCAATGATGCAGATGCAGTATTGTTTATCTTTATTCTTAGCTAAGAACAAAAGCTTGTTGTAGCTTTTCCTGGTTTTTCAAGGTAGTTGCTATTGCCACAGAATTTGATCGGAAACTGAATATAAACATTGCTGTTACCTCTTGTAGGGACCTTAAAGGACTATCTTTGGAGGGGATATTGGCTCCTGAGCTTGGAAAGCTTAGTCACTTAAAATCTCTGTATGCCTCACAACATTTCTTCCTTTTGTTGTTTCTAAAAGTCTTTGTTTTCTCTTCTTCAATAATGGCAATCACCTTCAATTAAACCAAACTGATTAACCAGAGTTGGACTTTTCTGATATGGATATGCTTCCTCTGCTTTTGAAATAGCATTTTGCGCAAGAATAACTTTTCGGGCGCTATTCCGGAAGAACTTGGAGATCTAGCCAAGCTGGAGCTATTGGATTTAAGGGAAAATAACTTGAGTGGAATTATCCCAACAGAAATTGTCAGGTTGTTATTGCTAAAACACTTGTAAGTTAACTGTATGTTGCATGTGCATGCATTGTTGGAAATTTCAGTATCCTCTAATGGAGTTATATTTTTACTCTAGGTTGCTTTGTAACAATAACAATGAATGTGGTGGTTCTGAATATGACAATGATGGTGGGTGTTCTCAATACGACGATGAAGGTGGTGGTTCTCAATATGATGGAGAGTTCAGATTTAAATCACTACTTGTTACCAATTTTTCAGAACCTCTAACAACATTGGTTACATGCATCAATAGAAAGTTTGGACACTGGTAAGCATATCTTCATTCATTTTTTTTTTCCACTTTGATCAAGCCAGTTCAATAGTCCCATTGCATGCTTTTCTTCCATTGAATTTTTGTGCTTGTATTAATTTGTTGCCCCTTTTATGATTAAAAAGTCTGTAATCTTTTTTTGTAAATTCCTAGCCTTCTGAATTGATGTTATATGCAGTGTGTGGAAGAGCAACTTGAAGGAATGGAATGAACCAGATTCAACGGTTAACCAAATTAAAGTAACACTTGCAAACTACCTCAGTGCTGTTGTGCTGCAACTGTGTGTAGATAACTTGACATCATCTTAATCTTATTCTGCACCTATGTTTATACCTTAATCATGTTCAACTTACTAACATTTTCTACTCCTCTTTGAAGGTTTAAGCTAGGAAAGTATACCCTAGATGGAAATGAAGAGAATTGTTGCGACCTTCTAACCGGTGAGCCGAGAAACTTCCCTGAATTATGGTCTATTGAGCAACCGAAATATTTCCCTATCATTGACATTCAAAAAAATCTTGCACCATGCAGATTCTAATGAGATAGGCAATGTTGAAAACGTACCGGATCTAGACAATTCGGCACGTAGGAAGCTACTTGATCAGTCCAGTAACCTTGCAGCCGCGCCATATAGTGGCGAGGCTAATATAGGGATCAGCACTGACCCGGTTACACAAAGCAGTGGGGGGTTCCCAGCTGTGCCAGATGCAAAACAGAAGCAGAATCAAGCACCTCCAGCTCCACAGCTGCAGCCACCTTCTGATCCTAAAAGTGATGCTTCTTCTAGTGCAAATAAACCAACTCAGCAACCACATTCAGATAATGGTTCCTCTGGGAATTGGAGGAAGTATATTCTTATTATTGCACTTGTGATTGTGTTGGTCATTGTTATCATAATCATTATTTGCATTTGGCGTAAAAGAGCAGTGAAGGTAATAAAACCATGGAAGACAGGAATAAGTGGACAGTTGCAAAGGGCATTCATAACAGGTAATAGTTCCAATCAGTAAAAAACAAACTACAAGTTCTACATGGATCTTACTTAAGTGGAACTTCAATTGATGCAAACAGTACCATCTATTCTTTAAATGTAGGAGTCCCCAAGTTGAATAGAGATGAACTAGAGACAGCTTGTGAGGATTTCAGCAATATTGTTAGTACTAAGTATGATGAGTGCATCATATACAAAGGAACCTTGTCCAGTGGAGTTGAGATCGCTGTTGTTTCTACTGTGATTAAATCTGCCCAAGATTGGTCAAAGAACACAGAGTTGAACTACCGGAGAAAGGTTTTTCTCCATCTAAACCTCAATAGAATGAAAAGGATTGAATGAAAAGTCCCATTTTTCAATTTGATAGAGACTCTCAATCAGTTCTTAAATTCTTCTTTTGCTAACTTCTTTTTCCCTCCCCATATATGCTTCAGATTGATTCTCTGTCCCGAGTAAACCACAAGAACTTTGTTAACCTTATTGGCTACTGTGAGGAAGAAGAACCATTCACAAGGATGATGGTGTTGGAGTATGCTCCGAATGGATGCCTATTTGAGCATCTGCATGGTAAGAGCATTTTCTCAAGTCATTACCTTTAGCAAAGCAAAATCAGCTTCAACTGTGTTCTTCCAACTATAGGCTGAGTTATCTATGTTTTGCTTCTTGCTTTTCTCAGTTAGGGAAGTCGAACGTCTCAAATGGAGTGAAAGGATGAGGATTATCATGGGCACTGCCTATTGTCTTCAATACATGCATCATGACCTGAACCCACCAGTAACACATACTGACCTTAATGCACATTCGATCTTTTTGACAGATGACTTTGCCGCTAAGGTATACACTTTCTCATCAGTTTTCTATTTCCTTTGTTATATGTTAGCCTTAGACATCAATCAAGTAACACACCTCTCCATTATTATATTGTTCTTTCATCAGATTGCTCAGACCACATTCCGGAATATCGTATCACGCTCTGAGGCAAACAAAGAGAGGAGAAAGAAATCTGAGTTGCCACCCCATGATGATCCTGAAACCAATGTCTATTGCTTTGGGGTGCTGTTGCTAGAGATCGTTTCTGGGAGATTACCTCACTCTGTAGAACAAGGCAGCCTTCTGGATTGGGTGAGTATGAAACACATCTACTGTTTTTTTTTCCCTTCTTCTTGTTTAAACTTTTTAAATGCAATACCATTGTTATATGCAAATATATTTAATGAGTGAATGATCATAATGAACATCCTAGGCTGCTGGGTACTTGAACGACAAGGGAAACTTCAAATATCTGATTGATCCAACTCTGCAATCTGTCAAAGACAATGAACTTGATGTCATATGTGAGGTGGTCAAAGAATGTATCCAACCTGATCCAAGGTTAAGACCAACAATGAGAGAAATCGCAATCAAATTAAGGGAAGCTCTTAGAATATCACCTGAGCAAGCAGTTCCAAGATTGTCTCCACTTTGGTGGGCTGAATTGGAGATCTTGTCAGTGGAAGCCACTTAATTAAGTTTTATCTGACTCTCTTCTATTTGGTTTTTGTTCATAGTCAAGTGTCTCTGTAGCCTTTTATCAAGCAGCAAGAGTGCAAGTTAGGATATTTGCTAGTCAAGTTCTTTTTGCTTCATTTTCTTTGGTCTTGATCCTTAAGACCTTAGCCACTCATGTCTCAAAGGAAGTGTGTTTGTGTTGTTGATCAACTTTGGGATCTAAAAATTTTAATTTAGTATTGGGAATTTGGGATGTTGATCCCCACTCCCTATGCAACTTTTGAATAGGTGAGTATAGGTCTATAGATTATTGAATTGTTCATGTAATGAAATGAAACTAGTACTTTCTTGCTCGCTTGATCTGTCATGTATACAAACAATTTCTTACTATATTAGTGCTTGTGCTCTTGTGCTCCACAAATGCAAATGAAAATGTACATCCAAATACATTATAATTAAATCTGAATAGTTAATAATACAAACAAACACGTACTGATGTTCAAATTTATCATCTTACTTCAGGGGTTATCAAGTGGATCAAATTCATTAATGAATATAAAAATCAATAAATTGAATACCACCCAAGCATT
>NC_029794.2:3411014-3418835 GCF_000816755.2 Arachis ipaensis | reverse complement strand
CCAAATCAGCTAAACTTATTTTGAAGCTAAACAATGTGTGTGATTACAGCTGCATTCTGCTTTGCAAAACCAGCGGAAATTATTACCAATAGAAAATTATAGTAAGAAAAAAAAAAGGAGGAGAATGGAGATAGGAATGGCAAAAAGTTCCATGGAAACGAAGACATGCCTCCCGTCTCCCATCTCCGGAGATTCTTTATTGAGACTCCATATCCACTGGATATTCGAATATTCGAATATATCTATAAGTTCGAAACAAAACAGAAAAACAAAATCAAAATAATTGAAAAAATTCAAAAAAATATTTAATTATTATTACAAACATAATTTTTATAGAGAATCAAACTCCAAAATAGTCTTTAAACTAAGATTTTAATTGCATCAATTATATTCTTAAAATTTGGCAAAAATACACCAAGTTAATTTAACTTATTTTCGATTAACGGCGTGCTGATGTAGCTTGATAACGTAAAATGTTAGTGATATTTGACAGTTCAAAGTTTTACCACATGTAATGATATGATGATAGATCCACTAGTGACATGTGAAATACTGACGTGGAAATTGTGTTACGTGCTACAAGCTTGAACCAAATTGTAGAGAATAGACTGGAGGCACCATATTTCTGCCATTTTCTTATTCCAAGTTCTTAATAATATTCTGAGTCATTCCCAATGGTGGGGATATTCCTGTGTACAAGGACTCTGACACATTTAGAATAGTGCATATATTTTGAGGTTATGATGTCATAAACTCTTTTCCTTATATTTCTTGGAGGTTATGAGTTGTTAAGTTGATTTAGGAGACTAATTTACTATTCTCATAATTGTTTGATATTTTATTGTGGTATTATATGTTAATACAATGCTCTTTAGGTCTATATATAGTTTATATTATGACATTCTCTTTATAATGTAGTAAATTAGTAATTAACCTCATAAAATTAACCTATTAAGCATTATAATGAGTGATTTAGAGTTAATATTCTTTTTGTAATGTCTTATTTAAAATTTTAAATAACGCTTAATCATTGAAACTTTTGATACTCTTGAACCCAATTTTTTGTTAGACTTATAAAAATATTCTAAAATAATTACTTTCATACTTNATAAGTCACCAAAAAAAAAAAAGAAAAGTCTGATACTGACATCTGAAACATAAATAATTGATACAGACAATTGCTACGCGTAAGCCATGCACTCTCTATTTGATACTCTTACTGTCACGGTGTCTCTTCCTTTTCTTTACATCTGTTTTTTCCCTTCTTCTTTAAGAGCATACGTGTTCACGCTTCACAATTCCCTTTATTTCTTCACAATTACTCTGTTACTGCTGTATCATCATGAATAATCCCACGGTAGTTGATCGGTTCTCTGGGTTCTACGATAACTGGATTTTGAAGCTCGAAGAGATCCTCCACCAGCTTCTCCACGTTTCCAACAACCACCACCTTTTCACCGAACAGGACCTTCAATCTCTGATTTCTAAAGTTACCACACACTTCAAGGAGTACTACACCGTGAAATGGAGTCTGGCACGCGAGGACGTTGTTGTCTTTTTTTCGCAGCCTTGGTTGACCCCTCTCGAAATTGCATACCTCTGGATCACGGGTTGGAAGCCTTCCACCGTCTTCAAGGTGCTGGAGTCTCTCAAAAAAGATAACTTATTTGGGATGACAGAAGAGCAACAGAGGAAGATAGGAGAGTTAAGGATGAGGATGAAGATGGAGGAGGAAAAGGTTGAGAGAGAGATGGAGAGGCAGCAGGTTGCCATGGCGAATAGCAAAATCGTGGAGCTGGCCAAGCTCTCCGGAAGAGCCACGTGGAAGAAACATAATAATGGAAAAGATCATGATGAGATGGTGCAGTTGGCGATGAAGGATGTGTTTGGGGGATTGGAGAGAATAATGAAAACTTCTGATTGTGCGAGGTTGAAGACCCTGAAAGGAATTTTGGACGTTCTTCGGTCAATACAGTGTGTTCACTTCTTAGTTGCTAATATTACTATACAACTTCGCATCAGGCAATGGGGTAACAATTGTCACCCCATTTATCATTCTCTGGCAGAATCCATTCAGTCATCCAATTGCAAAATTTGAATTATAATTAAGTAGTAATAGCTAATAGTATATATTAATTGCAAAATTTGAATTATAATTAAGTAGTAATAGCTAATAGTATATATTATGATTGGCTAATTAGGTGTTAGTTACTATTATCTAAGTTCTTTTTATATTTTATTCTGAGGTACTAATTAATTATATTTTATTTTTTTTCAAAGTTTTATAATGCTGCAATTTATTTTCAATACACAAGAAATGAAATGATAGAGTACATCACTTTGTTTCTTTCTCTTACGGTCAAAGTAACTTTAATATAGCTTTTTTTTTTTAACAATGACTTTGACATTTTTGTGGTGTTTTAAACAATTCGACTTTAACTAGATTGTAAAAGTATTAGATTTCATCCTCACATTCAAAGTTTCCATGGAAACGAAGACATGTCTCCCGTCTCCCACCTCTCTGAGATTCTTTATTGAAACCTCATATCCACTAGATATTGGAATCTTCGCATATATTTACAAGTTTGAAATAAAACAGAAAAAAAAATCAAAATAATTGAAAAAATTCAAAAAAAAATTTAATTATTATTACAAATATAATCTTTATAAGGAGTTAAACTTTAAAATAGTCTCTAAACTTAGATTCATATATCAAAATTATCTCTAAGATTTTAATTGTCTAAATACATTTTTGAAATTTGGCAAAAGTACACCAAGTTAATTTAACCTATTTTCCGTTACCCTTTCCGTTAATGGTGTGCTGATGTTGCTTGATGACATAAAATGTTAGCGATATTTGTCACTTCAAAATTTCATCACATGTAATGGTATGATGATAGATCGACCAGTGACACATGTGAACCAAATTGTAGAGAATAGACTGGAGACACAATTTTTGCCATTTTCCTATTCCAAGTTCTTGATAATATTCTGAGTTCGTCATTCCCAATGGTGAGGGTATTTCTGTGTGCAAGGACTCCGACACTCAAGTTAGTATGAGTCATAGAGGAGCTAAGTTAGAGATCATACCTTAGTGTACGTATTTAGAATAGCGCATATATTGAGGTTGTGATGTGATAAGCTCTTCTCCTTATGTTTTATGGAGGTTATGAGTTGTTAAGTTGATTTAGGAGAATAATTTACTATTCTCATAATTGTTTGATATTTTGTTGTGGAAGCACGATGCACTGGAGATTGCCATTGTCAAAAATGTTTGCCAGCGGGTACTACGAATGCTGGCCCAACTGCCGTTCAAGCGGAAGGTTTATTGGAGACGCCGACGATGGATACCGCGGGGATTGGGAGAGCTATAGCAGGTGCGGGATTTGAACAAATTGATGTGGAGAGCGATGTTGCTTCGGAGACGTCTGACACCAAACGGGCGGAAGAAGTGCAAGAAAACAGAAAGGCTTGGGATCTAGCAGTGGAATCTGGAGCGGTGCTATACAATGAGGAAGAGGATATCATGGCAATCCTTGAGGCCCAGAATGAGAAAATAGCTTTGAGGAAGAAGCAGGCTAAATAGAAAGAAAAAACGAGAAGAAGTCGTCCGAAAAATACGAAAAAGGTGTGTACAACTGGTTTAAAATAATTTTTGCATCTTGGAATATTCAGGGTTAGCGGGGATTGAAAAATTGAGTATGGTAAAAAATTTTAGAAAGAAGTTCAATGTGCATCTGCTAGACTTGATAGAGACAAAGAAAGAGGTGGTGACTAAATTTGATGTTGTGCAACTATGGGGTAATGATGGAGTGAGGTGGGAATGTGTGGAGGTGGAAGGTGCATCTGGAGGCCTGCTATTGATGTGGGATGCGACGTTGTTTAACTTAAGTAACTGTTATAAAGGAGCTAGGTGGTTATGTGTGGATGGAGTGCTGTTAAAAATTAATGTTAGGTGTGCGTTCTGCTTCGTGTATGGTGAGCATGATAGGGAGGTAAAACTTGTTGTGTGGAAAGAGTTGAGTTTCTTGTCTAGGTTATGTCAGGTACCTTTCTGCTTTATGGGGGATTTTAACGAGATTGTTCAAGAGGAAGAACGACTCGGGACTGCATCTCTGCCAAGGTATGCAGCAAAGTTTAAATCTTTGATTCATGATATGGAGTTAAGGGACCTAGCTTTAACTGATCGTCGATTCACATGGTTCAGAGGCCAGTCATATAGTCATATTGATAGAATCCTGGTTAGTTTGGAGTGGCTAGAAGAGTTTTCTGAAACAATGTTATGAGGAGGTCCAAAAGGTTTGTCAGACCATTGTCCAATGATTATGAACGTCACAACAGTGGGAGTGGGGCAAAGACCTTTTCGGAGTCTGGATTCGTGGTTTACTCATGAGGATTTTTTTAGGATGGTGAAGGAGGAGTGGAGGAGTATAGCTGTATAGGGATGTTCAATTCATGGATAAGTTGAAGGCTTTGACAGTTTCACTGGGAGGTGGCATAAGGAGAATTTTGGAGATATGGACATGAGGATTAATAAGTTTGAAGAGGAGATCAGGAAAGTAGATGATATGGTGAGTCAAGGAATATATGATGGAACAATGGAAGCTAGTAGAAAGGCGCTTGTGAGCTCTTGTAAGAAATGGTATATCAGGAAGGAAATCCATTGAAAACAGATGTCACGATCTAGACATGCAAAGGAGATGGATATAAACACTAGATACTTCCACAATATTGCCTCGGCTCGGAGGAGGAACAATCGGATCGATGCCTTAAGACTCTATGAAAGATTAGTGAGAAATCAATCCCAGATCAAGGTAGCTATAAGAGATTTCTATAAGGCCTTGTACTATCAGGAGACATCACCAAATATAGGATTTCGAGATGGGCTAGTAAGGCAAATAACTGGGAAGGAGGCAACCGAGCTAGAGCTGATGCCGAGTGCTAAAGACATCAAGTCTGCATTGTGGGATTGTGAGTCATCGAAAGCACCAAGAAGTGATGGATATAACATGAATTTCATCAAGAAGTGTTGGACAGAAGTTGGGAGGGAATTCACGGAGGCAGTGTTGGGGTTCTTCCAATCAGTTTTGTTACCTAGGGGCTCGAACGTCACTTGGGTGGCGTTGGCACCGAAATTCATTGGAGCTACAGAAATAAAAGACCTTCGTCCGATTAGTATGGTGGGTTGTGTCTATAAGGTCATATCTAAGGTGTTGGTTCGGAGGATGTGGCATGTAATGCCAAGGCTAGTAGGCGAGACTCAGAGTGGTTTTGTGCAGGGCAGAAAAATCCATGATGGGGCTTTGATAGCTTGTGAAACTGTGCAGTGGCTAAAGTCAAGAAAAATGAGCTCAGCAATAATTAAGCTGGATTTTCAAAAAGCGTATGATAAGGTCAAATGGAATTTTATGGATATAGTTTTGCAGAAGATGGGCTTTGGACATAGGTGGTGGGGGTGGATTAAGGAGTGTGTATGTTCGGCGTCTATGTCAGTTTTTATTAATGGAACCCCCACTAAGCCTTTCAAAATGGAAAGGGGTCTACGACAAGGAGATCCTTTGTCGCCCTTTCTATTTGTCCTAGTTGTTGATGTTCTTCATAGGATGATTGGGGAGGCGGTGAGGAATGGACGCATATCTCCGCTCTTGGTTGGATGAGATAACATTGAATTGTCGCACTTACAGTTTGCGGACGACACTATACTCTTTTGCCCTCTAGTGAAAGAGACCATACGGAATTACAAGCGTCTTCTGTGCTGCTTTGAGATGATGTCTGAGTTGAGCATTAATTTCGAGAAGTCCAACTTCATTCTGGTTAATTGTGATCAGCGTTGGGCGCGTAAGATGTGTCGCTTGCTGGGATGTAAAGAGGCCTCACTCCCTATTCGGTATCTTGGCATATCCTTGGGAGTGAATTCGAGACTAGTGAAGACATGGAAACCAGATATTGATAAGGTGGAAGAAAAGCTAAGTCTGTGGCAAGCAAAGACCCTCAATAAAGCGGGTAAGCTGGTTCTCATAAAATCTGTTCTTAACAGCCTGCCTATATACTATCTAAGTTTGTACAAGATGCCAAAGGCAGTAGCTGAGAAGTTGATTGCCTTGCAACGATGGTTCTTGTGTAGTAAAGAGGACGGGAGGACCGGTATGCCACTAGTGAGATGGGAGGTAGTGATGGCTCCTAAAAAGGTGGGTGGATTGGGAGTGGGAGATGCAGTGCTTCAGAATACAGCCCTTCTGTTTAAATGGTGGTGGCGGTTTTCGAAAGAGGATTGCCCCTAATGGAAGAAAGTAGTGTGTTCTTGTAATAGTATGAATCTTGCTGAGATGCTGCGTGGTCAACCGGTGCCTCCAAGAGGGGGTCCTTGGAGGGATATTTGTCAGCTTCGAATGAGGGAGCCACAAATCAGGGAGAAGATGATCAGAGGCCTGTCAATGGATGTAGGGAATGGCAGAACAACCCGCTTTTGGGAGGATGTCTGGCTACTTGGTGGGGTCTTGAAGGATATGTTTCCAAGACTGTTCTCAGTCTCAAATCTTAAAGGGTCTATTATAGGGGACTATGGGTTTTGGGATGGGTTAGAGTGGATATGGAGCTTCCAGTGGAAGAGACAGTTGTTTCAATGGGAACTAGAACTTTTGAACCAACTCCATGAGATCTTAATGTCAGTGAAGCTAACAACTGAGAGAGAGGATATGGTCGTTTGGAAATTTGATACAATTGGTATTTTCTCGACTAGCTCCTTTAAAGGGGTTTCGTGCTATTTAGAGGGGTTTCGTCCCACACAGAGTCGAACTATTTACTTGGTTTGTGTTGATTGAGAGGGTGAATACTAAAGAAAGACTGGTCAGGCTAGGTGTTATTGGTCAGCTTGATAATATCTGTGATTTATGTTGTAAGTCTGTTGAGTCTGTTTTTCATCTGTTTCTTGGTTGCGAGCTCACTTGGTAGGTGTGGTGTGCGTGGCTTTTCGCCCTCGGAAGGTCATGGACCATACCAGATACACGGAAGCAACACTTTGAGAGCTGGACGCATGCTGCATAGAGAAAGATTGAGAAAAAGAGGTGGTTGGTTGGATTCTTTGCTGTAGTTTGGGCAATTTGGCTAGAGAGGAATGATAGAGTCTTCAATAATCATGGCTCAGGAGTAGTGAAAATCATCAACAGGTCTTTTATGCTCTCTGACGAGTGGCTTGGTGGTGCTCCCTTTGGTTGTTGATGGCAATGCCGAAGATGACGAGGGGTTGATATCACTTTTGAGGGTTGTTAGTAATGTTTGTATTTTGAAATTTTCTTCTGTTTCCTGGATCTGGTTGCTCCACCATGTTGTGTTGAGCGCTTCTTAATTCAAAAAAAATTCATTTTCTTCGTAATGTAGTAATTAATCTCATGAAATTAACTTATTAGGCATTATAATGAGTAATTTAGAGTTAATATTCTTTTTGTAATGTCTTATTTAAAATTCTAAAAAATGCTTAATCATTGAAACTTCTGATACTTTAGAACCCGATTTTTTGTGTTGGACTTATAAAAATATTCTAACATAATTACTTTCATACTTTCTATTCATAAAAGTATAGAATGTCTATAAATTTAATGAAAAAACAAAATAAATTTTGAATATATAATTAAAAAATTAACAAAAATATTTAAATATTAATTTTATTTCATAATAAAAAAATATTAGATAATTATCAGAATTTATTATTTTTTATTATTACTCTTACTCATCATCTTAATTTCCTTGAGTTTATCAATTCAATAACATATTTTAGTCGACATTTTTTAACATGAATAGTTAATCGAGAACAAAGAATAATAA
>NC_029794.2:3406397-3410989 GCF_000816755.2 Arachis ipaensis | reverse complement strand
GAAAAAGAAAAAAAATTAAATATATCAATGTAAATAAAATTTAAAAAATAGATGATAAAATATCTAATGTGTCTTCTGAGAAGAGTGAAAGGTTATAGTCTAAAAGAAAAGCCTGATATTGACATCTGGAACACAAATAATTAATACACTTGTTGAAAGGCCTATTAGACAATTGCTACACGTAAGCCATGCACTTTATTAGATACTCTCACTCTCATTGTCACGGTGTCTCTTCCTTCTCGTTACATCTGTTCAATCTCACGTTTTTTTCTTCTTCTTTAAAAGCATATGTGTTCATGTTTCACAATTAGTTTTATTTTTTCATAATTGCTCTAATTTAATAAAAATTAAAAAATTTAAAATTTATTTTAGTTTATTTATATAATTTTTTTAATTATTTTTAATTGGTAATAAAATAAAAGTACAATATATTCAAAATTAAAAATATAAACATAAATTCATTTTATTTTATTAAACACCAAATATTAACTTAGTTGACAAAAAAAATTAAATATATCAATGTAAATAAAATTTAGAAAACAGATGATAAAATATTTAATGTGTCTTTTTAGAAAAGTGAAAGGTCATTGTCTAAAAAAACAGCCTGATACTGACATCTAAAACACAAATAATTGATACTCTTTGTTGAAAGGCCTATTAGGCAATTGTTGTGACGTAAGTCATGCACTCTATTTAATACTCTCACTGTCACGGTGTCTCTTCCTTCTCGTTACATCTGTTCACGCTTCACAATTCATTTTATTTCTTTACAATTGCTCTGTTACTGTTACTGATGATATTCATAATCACTCTTTTAGTATCATTATGAATAACCCCACCAACTCAGAGGTGAATCCAAATGGGCTAAGGTGGCCATGATCCCCTATTTAAAAAAATGTATTATTATTATTATAGATTAAATATATTTTAATATATTAAATACTAAAAAAAATTACATGTTAGTAACTTAATATGTATAAATTATAATTTATATTATAATATATTAGTAGTAAATAAAAAATAAGTTTAAAAAACAATAAAAGCTTATAAATATATAAATAACTAAAAAGTTATTGAAATATATAGATTTGGATTAATGTAAAAAATCAATAACTATAAAAAAATTCTTATTTTAACTTTTTCTATGACAACAATAACAATTGAATAGATTTTTTAAACAATAAAAATTATTAAAATAAGATAAAAATAAATTTTTAGCAGATTATTTGATTGTATATGTTGAAAAAGAAAATGCTTTAAAATTTATTTCAGATAGTAAATTGATCATTTTAGTTATATGAAATATCGCAGAACAAATTTAAAAATACCAAAATTTAAAGTATATAGTTGAATGTTGATTTTTATATAATATTATTATTAATTTTGACTTATATACTATAAATTATATTTTGTTAATTTTTTGTTATATTATATTTTAATTTATTTTATATTTAATTTGCCTCCTTATAAAATTTCTGGATCCATCACTGCCATCGTAGTTGAACGGTTCTATGAGTTTTACGGTAACTGACACACTTGAAGGAGTACTACACTGTCAAATGGAGTCTGACGCGTGGAGAGCTCTCGACAACCAGGGAGACTTCGGGGAGGAATCAAGTGAGAGAACATAAGATGAGAAGACACCACACATCCAACTCAAAACCTTAAGGTAGTAAGTTAATGGGTCTCACTCTTCCTTACTTTCTTTGATGTGGGACTAACTTCAATACTCCTCACACTTGCAACAAGACAGCAGGTTGCCATGGCGAATAGCAAGATCGTGGAGCTGGCCAAACTCTCGGGAAAAGCCACGTGGAAGAAAAATAATAATGGAGAAATCATGATGAGATGGTGCAGTTGGCGATGAAGGATGTATTTAGAGGATTTGAGAGAATAATGAAAGCTTCTGATTGTGCGGGTCGAAGACCTGAAAAGGGTTTTGGACGTTCTTCAATCAATACAGTGTATTTACTTCTTAGCTGCTAATATTACTATACAACTTTGCCTTAAACAATGGGGTAACAACTGTCACTCCATTTATCATTCTCATGTCGATTCAGTTATCCAATCACAAAATTTGAATTATAATTAAGTAGTAGTAGCTAATAGTATATATTAGGGTTGGCTAATTAGTTCGTTACTTACTACTACCTAAGTTCTTTTTATATTTTATTTTATTCTGAGGTACTAATTATTAATTATATTTTAATTTTTTCAAGGTTTTATAGTTCTGCAATTTATTTTGAATACACAAAAAATGAAATGAGCGAGTACATCACTTTGTTTCTTTCTCTTACAATCAAAGTAGCTTTAATATAGTTTATTTTTGTTTTGTTTAAGACGATAACTTTGACAATTTTTTGTGATGTTATGAGGAATTCGACTTTAACTAGAATCTAAAAGTATTAGATTCCGCCTTCACATCCAAGTTAGAAAGATTATGAAATAGTACTCAAAAAAATTATTAGATTAGATTTTTCACTTTCAGTTGGAAAGCTTATAAAACTTGAGATATCTAAAAAAAGCCACCTGATTATGCTCCTCCAATTCCAAATTCGCCAGATCATCTAATTGTTTATTACATAGTAACAGTTGTTTGAAAGATGGAGACAGTAAGAACCGAATCTACCAATAGTTAGATTGTTTTAGCCATATATAATAAGAGATATTCTCTACATCCAAGCAATTTTAACATCCAAATTCATCCAAGTGATTCTAGGTCATGCGCTTTTCTCGTTTTCTTCTTTCCTCACGTTTCTTTTCTTCTCTTCTTCTCTTCTCCCCCATGTTTCTTCTTCTCTTCTCCCCCATTCTTCTTCTCAAGCTCGTTTATGCACGAAACGTCTTTTTCTTCTTCTTTGCCTTCCTCCTCCTCCTCATTCTCCTTCTTCTTTTTCGCATTCCTTCTTCTTCACGTGTTTTCTCTTTATCGTCATTCTTTTGTTGTTGTTGCTGCTGTATTTTTTTGTCTTTTCCTCCTTCTCTCTGGTGAAGAAGCAGTAGAAGGTGAGGAGGAAGAGTTTTGAATTGTGCAGAATAAAAATGAACCGAAATGACCAACACCACTGAACCGAACACCAATCATGTGCTGAATAAAACGTCATAAACATTCAATCAGCAAGAAAAATATTTCTGTATGCACAAGGACTCAACTGAACACACTAACAATTAAGTGAGTCAAAATGAGCAACTCCACTAAACCAAGCAACATTCATGTGCTGAATAAAATGTCATAAATATTAAATCATCAAGAATAGCACTTTTTCATGCAAAAGAAGTCAACTGAACACATAACAATCAGGTGAACCAAAATGACCAACACCACTTAATCGAACACCAATCATGTGCTGAATAAAACGTCATAAACATTCAATCAGCAAGAAAAATATTTTTGCATGCACAAAAATTCAACTAAACACACTAACAATCAAGTGAATCAAAATGAGCAACTCCACTGAACCAACACTAGTGATGTTCTAAATAAAACGTGATAAATTTTTAATCATAAAAAAAACATTTCTACATGCACAAGGACTCAACTAAACACACTAACAATCAAGTGAATCAAAATGAACAACTCCACTGAATCAAGCAACATTCATGTGTTGAATAAAATGTCATAAACATTCAATCATCAATAATAGCATTTTTTCATGCAAAAAAAGCCAACTGAACACATAACAATCAGGTGAACCGAAATGACCAACCACTGAAGCAAACACCAATCATGTGCTGAATAAAACGTCATAAACATTCAATTAGCAAAAAAAAAAATTCTGCATGCACAAGAACTCAACTGAACACACTAACAATCAAGTGAATCAAAATGAGCAACTCCACTGAACCAGCACTATTAATGCTCTGAATAAAACGTGATAAATATTCAATCATCAAGAAAAATATGTCTACATGCACAAGGACTCAACTGAACACACTAACAATTAAGTGAATCAAAATGAGCAACTCTACTGAACCAAGCAACATTCACGTGCTGAATAAAACGTCATAAATATTAAATCTTCAAGAATAGCATTTTCTCATGCAAAAGAAGTCAACTGAACACATAACAATCAGGTGAACCGAAATGACCAACACTACTAAATCGAACACCAATCATGTGCTGAATAAAACGTGATAAACATTCAATTAGCAAAAAAAAAAAATTCTATATGCACAAGGACTCAAATGAACACACTAACAATCAAGTGAATCAAAATGAGTAACTCCACTTAACCAAGCAAAATGTTGGTGTTGTTTGTGATGATTATAACGAAAGAAGAAGAAGAAGAACCTACATGCGCGAATTTGAAGAAGAAGGAGGAGGAGGAGGAGGAAGAGAAGAAGGAGGAAACGAAAAAGGAGAAGACGAAGACAAGGACGAAGAGTTGCATTATGAAACGCGTGTGTGATCACGCTCCTTTAATGAGAGTGGTTTTTGTTGATGTTGGACCTACTTGGATGAAAAAATACTTGGATGTGTAGCAAGACTCTAATAATAATTGCAATGCATATAAAATTTGTACATCACTGATACTGATATGATATTGTATCAAGGAATGGAGAGAATTAAATAAAAAAATATAATAAAAATT
>NC_029794.2:3402798-3406230 GCF_000816755.2 Arachis ipaensis | reverse complement strand
TATTAACACTATTATATTATATTTTTATTTATAACATAATTCTCTAATGGAGCTAGACCCAATAGTAATCATTATATTATCTTTCCCTTTAAAACAACTTTATCCTTAAAATTACAAAAAAAATCCTAATTAAAATTACAAATGAGAATTACAATTAATTAAAAAAAAAAAGTAATCTTAAAATAATATTTTTTTTGCTACAACTCAAAATAAAAATTATACTACCAGAATGTCATTGTTTAAAAAAATATATCCTTATTTCATACAAAATAGGGGCATAACGCCCAAAATAAAGGAGGATTCTATGATGCCGATGGTAGTTATAAGCATCACATGCTTATATGTGGTGTCATGGTCCGATGGTGACGCGTGGAACTGAGGATAGACATGAGTATGAGATTTGTGAAGTGACTCCGTTGCTTTTATTTTGTTGTTTTGTGAAGATTAAATAAGTAGGAGATAATCACTAAATTAAAGATGGTTAAGTAATGGGCCAATTGATGGGGTAGGTGTGTGATATTGGTCAAAGATAAATGAAAAATAGAGAGGATTCCCAAAAAATAAAGATCCAAAAAATTTCAAGTGACTACATGAGGGACATGAACTGAAAATCCTGACTTGTATGTATGTTTCTCTTGTTATTAAAAAAATTAATATTTTCTTTTAAATCAACATTACAAATTAAATATTATTGTAATATCAACAATTTATTTTTTCTTTTATCATTAATAATGAAATATATAAAAAATTTAAATTTATTTTATTTTTTATAACAAGTTAATATATTAAAAATACATTCTATTTTCACGAGTTGCATTACCCAAGTTTTTTGGACTTCCATGCAAATTCTAACAAATTTTACTAAAAATACTGTCAAACTCATCAAGCCCATAAAGAAATAGCCTACTAAATCCACCCACTTTATCATACTTAACTAACCAAACTATCATCCCTAATCAAATTCTTAAACTGAACGGGAGTCATTATACTAGCGTATGGACTATCCACGCGTCTTGTGCTAGTGTTGGCATGCAGTGACAGCATATTATGTTGACAATTTCAATAAGTACGACAGAATTTTTCAATAAAAAAATAACAAAACAGAAATTAATCGGGATAAGATAGCCCTTCTAGAGTCATCAACTAAGATGCTTCTATTGGTTGATTAATGAAATGATATCCTGGTTCAATAAATAAGCTTTCATTCGCCATGCAGTCCGCTCTTCTATTTTCTTTTATGTAAGTCTATAACTATGCACCAGATTAATTTGTCATTTTTTGTGGCAGAGTTCCACTATTTTTCATTATTGTTTCTGGGTGTTTATTAAAATTTGTGCTCTTTTTTTCGCGTCCACCACCGCTTTGGAATTCACTTTCAGAATGACTTTCCTTAACTCCAATTTCCATGTTGTTTTGAGTCCATAATAAACTCCCTATAACTCTATATAATAAGCAGTGCAATAACCAATATTTGCAACAAAACTTGTAATCCATCTACTTTGGTAATTACAAATTAAACCTTTACATCCTGCCATTCCAGAATTTTCCTTTGCAGCCCTATCTGTGTTGATTTTCATCCATTCTTCAGGTGGGCATTTCCAGCATACATTCGCTTCAATTTTGTTTTGTCTCTGAACTTCCTTCTTAAAAGCTTTCTATATTATTTTCACTTATTTTAGGATAAAAGACAAAGGTTGCATTAGTCTTTAGAATGGTGGTTTGAATATTTATTTATTCCTCCACTTCCATATATAACCACCAATAAGTTACTAAAAATTGTATTCCCAGTTTTTTTATTTGGTGGTTCCAAGATCCATGGCAAGATTCCATTCGATCCGAACATTAAAGGAAACTCTAAAGAAATCATGTATGTTTTTATGATGGATTAGTTTTACCCAAATTTTAGATGTCATTGGACAGTTACGCAGCACATGTATTGTGTTTTGCTCTATACCAACACATCTATGACAACTTGAGTTCATCCCAAATATCCGTGCTCTTCTGTGTGATATGACTTTTTCACAGACAGCTAGCCATATAAAACATTTGATTCTTTCAGATTCTTTCCACTTTCAAATAATTCTCCAAATTTGATCGATTTTCTTTCCATAATTTTCAAGTATTCAATATGTACTTTGAGATGGAAAAGTTATATCTTTTATATATATAAAATAATTTTCTATAACACTTGATCCACTTGTGAATTTGAGTTGGACTTGGTACTATAAGTAAAAGTCCACCTCAAAATTAGGGTCATTTTTTTCTTTCCACCACAATCCAAAAACAGACAGCCAAATCTCATTTCTCCTTTCTCCCTCTCAACTATGTTTAATTCTGCTTCCAGAAGAATAGTCGTCGGTGAGCCAAACACCACCGTCTGGCTCTAGTGGCTCCTTCTCCATCTTTTTTCGGTTTAGTTTTCTGTTACTTTCTCTTTGTCTTCTGTCGAAGCCGCCACTGTAAGCCATTGCTATTCTGTCCTCCCCTGCGATTCTAAGGGAATATAGCTGCTATGAGTGGTTGTGGATTAGTCACTATCAGAGAGACTCAACGAAATCCACAAGCTTGAAGATCTTTGCCGCCGATGGTGGTTGCGATGGCATGAGCACTCACCATTGTTATTGGAGCACCATGCACTTCTTTCTTTCACTCTGCGAAAGTGCCGACCTCAGCGCTGTTGCTGGCTCTGTCGTCACGAAATAGCCTTAGATCTCGGCCTTTCTCATGCGTCATTCCACCAACCACCATTGGAGACTGGAGAACAAGAAAAAGGTGGGTGGTGGCTAAAGTTTCTCTCTCGTGATCCCAAACAAGCACTGCTGTCAGGAGCTTCGATGGTGTTGCCACTATAGGAGAAACGTGAGGAGAGGACCGTGATGATGTACCTCACCAAATTGCTTTCCTACAACCACCACGTACGATCTCAGTGCGATTCTTCCTGCTATAATTCTCCCTTCCACGTTGCAAGAACTCTGATCTCAGTATTGCTGCTTCTACTAGGATCTTCACCGCCCTGCACATTGTCGTCACATTTAATGACAGTCCCTTTGTTAGACGACAACAGATTTACAGTGAGTGAAGTTGCATTTTGCTTAATGAAATTCTTTAAATATTCTCAATATGTAGTCCTATTACTTCTTCTTTTTTTGGATCTATGATTTTTTAATTTTAGCAAGAATATTTCAGTTGTTGAAATTGTGTTGTTGTTTCATTATAATTATGAATTGACAATGATGATTGTTGAATTGTTGCTTACTTTGGAATTTGTGTTGATTTTTTTTGTTGCTGTTGTTGTTGAACTTTGAAATTAAAATCTGATGATTCTTTTCTTATGATGTATTGCAGTTGTTGTGGTTGATACTTCTCCAATTTCGCTCTAATTTTTTTCAAAGTTACATCTAAATCTGAAACTTCATGTTAATCAATTATTGA
>NC_029794.2:3399178-3402477 GCF_000816755.2 Arachis ipaensis | reverse complement strand
AAGATATCCCAAGCTAAGCTGCCGATGGATTGCGAAACCTCCATAACCAATACCATTGTAGAACTTTGCTAGATAATCTATCCGTGGCATACCTCCTGCAATTTTTAGGTCTCTAATACCTTTAAAAAATTCCAGAATTTTCAAACAGAAAGAACCCACTAATAACCATTACCACCATCAATAATAAGAATAGTCTCATACACCGAAATGTGATTTAAATTCTCTAAATCACCATTAATTTTAGATTCAAAATGAAAAATTCTTAATGAATTATTAATGAAAATATCATTTGATACGGTATTGTATCAAGGAATAGAGAAAATTAGATAGAAATTCAGAGAGAATAAAATAAAAATTTCTAAAATTAAGGTCAAGAGAAAAATTAAAAGAGTAAAGGACAAATAGGTCTCTGTCCTTATTTCCCGCGAACATTTTCGTCCTTGACCATTGAAAAATACTTTCAAGTCCCTGACGTCCTTAAAAGTTGGACGGATCAGTCCCTCCGTCCAAATGCCTCCGCCAGACTTAACAAAGAAGTCTGACGTGACTCCCGTAATGCTTGTCATACGTATGCGTCGCCTGGCACACTTCCTTCTCACGCGTACGCGTCGCCGTAAATTCAGCAAATCCTCATTTCTTTATGAATTTTTCACTTTGCAAGTTTTTTTTCTCCATTTCTTTCAAGTCATTCTTACCTTCAAAACTTTAAATCACTCAAACAAACATATCAAGGCATTGAATGAGAGAAAAGTAAATTAACTTTAGCCCTAACCCCATTACAACCCTTTAAAAGACCTCTTGATATGTGTATCCATGCATTGAATATATGTTGATTAGTAGAAGAAGAGCAAGTCTTAGAAAGCAACATTAGTAGAGAATTGAGAGAATCGACCCTCAAACACTATAGAGATTAGAGTGCAAACACTTCCGGTGAGGGTAGTTTTCTTTTTGCAAGTATATTTATACTTCATTTTGAAATTTGAATTAGTGGAATTCATAAATTATCATACTATCTTAGCCCTACTTGTTCATATATATTCTTGGAGATTGATTCATTTTTAACCAAGTAGGTAGACGCATTTTGTATATTAGTTGATGAACTACAAGAGTTTAGCATGAGGACATGCTAATGTTTAAGTGTGGAAAAGTTGATGAATCACAATTTTATGGTTTATATTGTATTGAATTTGGTGGATTTTATCAACTTTTTCACATTTATTCACTAAAATAACATGATTTTGTGAATTTCTCCTAAGTGTGCTTAATAATTGAAAACATGCTTTCTAGGCTATTAAATTGCTAAATTTAATTTACTTTTCTCCCATTCGATGCCTTGATATGTTTGTTTGAGTGATTTAAAGTTTTGAAGGAAATAATGGCTTGAAAGAAATGGAAAAAAAAAAACATGCAAAGTAAAGAATTCATGAAGAAATGAAGATTTGCTGAATTCATGGCGAAGCGTATGCATGACACACGCCTACGCGTGAGAGGAAAGTCTGCCAGGCGACGCGTACGCGTGACAAGCATTACGAGAGTCACGTCAGACTTTTCCGTTGAGTCTGATGGAGGCATTTGGACGGATGGACTGATCCATCCAACTTTTAAGAACATAGGAACTTAAAAGTATTTTTTAACGGTGAGGAACAAAAATGTTTGCAAAAAAAAAGGTCAAGAACCTTCAATTACATCATGCCTATCCACACTATTATATCATATTATTATTTATAACATAATTTTCTAATGGGACTAGGCCTAATACTAATCTTAATAATCACATTGACAAATTTGTTCATTTACATAAACTTGCCTGATAACCAACTCTGTGTCAAGTCACAAGTGCACGAGATGCTGAGATGTTGAAACTAAAGTTTATTTTAATGATTTATGACTACCCCACTTTTCAAAACATTCACGTGTCACTTATTAAGTAATCAGTATCGTATTAGCCTTTCTTATTTGTGTCCTTTTGTTGTTAACCGCCCAATTAAGAAACACAACTAGACCAACCTTGTCCAGTCTAGTGGACATTTTGTGCAAGATTGGTTTGGCATAAAGTAATTGTGATTAGAGTTATAAAAGAAAAAATGCACAATGGAAAATGACCCTTAGCTTTTTGCTATGAATAAATAATTAAATATTCGGCTTCAAATCCTTGGCGGACATGTTTCACATAAGATAGCTTATCACCTATATAAAGTCCAAATTTGATTCGTCCTTTTATGATAACCACCAATTTTTCCACATTCAACGCTACATAATCCAACAGTTACCTAATAAATCAAGAAATTTCTATCCACCAAGAAATAATCTAAACTGAAAAGGTCCCCCTCAAAAAGTGATGCTATCATCAGTAAACAACTCAACATAAAATTCAATATATGTCGAACTGCAAAATATTTTAATTAAGCACTCCACTATACTCAAAAAACGCGAATTTCTTCACAAAATTAACACATTAGGCCTAACATTTTCCATATTTTTGGGTTACGAATGGTTCCTTTTTTGGGTTTCTAAGAATATCCGTGCCTAAAATAATTCAGTGGTTATTCTTGAAAAAGATAAATAGTTAACCACATAATAATTTTTTTTTATCTAATATACAATCTTATCTAATATTAGTTAATATTTTCGGTATTATCGTGTCCTCACGTATGTAAGCCAGTAACTAGTTGTTTTCGGTTGAATATATAAGGTTATTATTCACATAATAGTTGAAATATATATGATTGTTTAACATTAAATTATTTAACATAATTTTAGTACGATTATATTATATGTACATTAAAATCAACTACCAAAGTCAGTCATTAATATAAAATATATATTAAAATATAAATATATATACATTAAAAATAAATTAAATTATATATATATTTATAATGACTGATTTTAATAGTTAATTTTGGTATACAAAAAACAACTTTGATTTTAATATAATAGAGAAAATTTCACTCTCCTCTCTTGCAAGATGCTAAAATGACACTTCTCTCTCCTCTATTTTATAAATGTACATTCTCCTCCCTTCTAACTTTTAAAAAATCTCTTCTTAAATCCATTTTAAACTTTTTTTGTTAACTAACGTTAACTTTTTTCATTTTCTAAAAAAAAATAAATTATTTTTTAAAAAAATACCCATTAGCAAAAATTTTATTTTTTATTATTAAATTTTACTTACCAAAATATCTTTTAATAAATTATTTTTTTATTAATTAAATTATATTTTCAAAAAATTTAATAATCATTTTTTTTCAAAAATACCCTTTAATAATTTTTTAATTATTAAATTATAATTTTACCAA
>NC_029794.2:3391069-3398972 GCF_000816755.2 Arachis ipaensis | reverse complement strand
TTAAAAATGAATAAAGTTAATATTAGTTAACATAAAAAAAATTAAAATGAATTAAAGAAGATGTTTTTTAAAAGTTAGAAGGGAAGAGAATGTACATTTATAAAATAGAAGGGAGGAGAGTATCATTTTAACATCTCGTAAGGGAGGGAAGTGGAATTTTATCAATATAATATTGTTATTATTTTCACTTACATTTTCACGTGAGGAGCCAGCTATAATATATGTTATATCCTTAGGAATTTAGATCTTCCTTCTTGTTATTTTGTGGAGGATAGCTAGTAATATAACTAATAATAGAGGAAGGGAGACACTATGAAGAGGTTTGGGTCCTTAAGGTTTGGTTCCATTTGCTACTCTAATAGAATTATCAATAATTTGAAAGCAACGGTTCAGATTGTGGACCACACATGCCTAGCTAAGGAAAGCAACAAGAAACAAGATTGATGTTAGATTACTCGAACAAGTTGAGAGAACCAATTCTGGTTCAGCTTTAGCCACCACTACTCTCTTGCATGGCATTGGCCAAAGACAACGTGTTAAATGCACCATACATATGAGATCAAATAATTATCAATGGTGGCACACTATTTGCATAGATACAGTTAATTATGTCTATTATGTAGCATTTGTTTTGAGGTACTGGGAGATTGAGATTTAATATTATGTTTGTTGATTCAGAGACTGATATTAAATTTGTTTCTATCTTTAAAATTTTAATATTTCAGTACCTCCAAAAAGTGGAGACACAGAATATTAAAATTTTTAGAAATAAAGACTGAATTTTTAATAATATTTTATACCTAAAATACACTTATTTCAATTAATTAATCTCAATTTTATCTTTTGACAAATTAAATTAGAATTTCATTCTTATTTCAATTTCTGTCTCAAACTTTATATCAAACAGAATACTAAGATTTATTTTAATTTCTGTCTCTAAATTTCCGTCTCTCAGTCTTTCAGTCTTTTAATCTTTGTCTCTCTACTAAACACTACCTTAATAAACTCTCTAGGAACAATGCACATACATACAAATTTTATAAGGAAAAAAATAACGCTAAAATTTCAGGAATTCGGATCCTCAAAGTATAAAGAAAGAACGAATATTTATGGCTATATTCATAGTAGTCCGAACACATGAAAACTATATTTAGAAGCTGTCTCAATTATTCCATAGCTTATTAGTGGCCCATACTTATTATATGACGTGCTAATTTTGGAAATTTTTTTTTAAGGATTCTTAGTGGAGGGAAATTTTTATCCTTTTGGTATTAGATAATCTCTACTGAATTTCTTCCCTTTTTGAGGACTTCGATGTGTCTAAGTACGTCTTTTTTTGTTTTTTCTTAATCTTCTCCCTACCTATTATAATAAAATAAATTTTAAAAAAATACCAACACATACATAAATTTCGGGTTTTCTTTTTCAGATTCAAATAACTCAAGATCAATAAAAGTGTAATAAGATTGGGTCATCTTATAGAAGCTCAATAAATTTGCAGATCTAATCCAACAAAATCATAGATTCACCGACCCAATTTGTTCATAGCACAAATTTCGTAATTTGTGATTGACTCGATTTGTAGAGCAAGCAAAACTTTGTCTTTTCATTATCTCAAATATTATTTACGAGTCAACAAATTCTGCAACCTTGGATCACCTTCCAAAGAATTAGAGAAAAACTTCTTATTACTATAAGTCTATAAGTGAGAGATATAGAAGTGATAGATAAGTTACTACTTCCTTTATAAATACTTCGTCAATTTTAGATATTTTTTTATCTCAATTCTTTTAAAACATATTAAAATTCTTGTTAATTTAACTATTAGAATTTTTTTTGTAAATATCCCACTATCATTTATTCGAAGAGATCAAACAATTTCATCACCTTAGTTAACAAATAGAAGCCTTCATTATGGACTTCACGTCTAAGTCCATGCAATTATAGGTTTAGGTATTTTATGAACACTTTTATTTTTTCTTTCACGCAAAATTAAAAAACAAATAAAATAATAAAAAAATTAATAATAAAAATTAAAAATAAATTATATTTCCATCTAGTGTCTCTATGTTTTTTTTTATATAAAAAAAACATAATAATAAAATATCTCTAAATACAATATTTTTATTTATATTTTATCTATCAAACACAATTTTAGTCTTTGTGTCCGAGTTAATATTCAATTTGATAGACTTATACATGAACCTCAATTTAATCCCTAAAATTTCAATTACTTCTATTTAGTCCCAAAACTTTATGAATACTACTTCCAATGTTGGTTTTGGGTTATTTATTTGAATGTCAAAATAAAAATAATATCATCATAGAGAGTTCGTGGTATTTAGATGTTCATATTGACATTTCGTTAATATCTGTGTGTCAAAATTTCTAAAAATTAATGAATCATATTCGCAAAATTTAGAGACTAAATAGAGATAATTAAAACTTCAAAAACTAAACTAAAACTAGCATAAAAATTCAGAGAACAAATTGAGTATTATTTTTTGAGTGTCTTCGTCAACAAACTAAAAGAAGCCTAAAAATCTGCAAATGTTCTTGCTTGTTCCTTTGGTTCAGTAGAGCTGGATAATATTGCCACATACAACTTTTATATTTTTTATTTATTATATTTTTACAAAATAGGTTAAAAATAAGGGTGATATTATTTGGGGCTTTTTTATCCATTTTTTAAAAGACTTACCTTTTGGTTTTACCTATTAAAGTTAAATTTGCGAATTTATAAATCATTTCACAAATACACCCCGTATAACCAAACAACTCAGTTACACTTGCACACAATATTCTGCAGATCTCCGGCAGAGACCAAAGAGATTATCAAAGACGTGTAGCAGAGCATAGCATGTATTTTTAATAACGCAGCACAACCTTATTGAATTGGAGCAAAATAAAATAAAATAAATAAGCAAGAAGCAAAAGTAAAACAGTGTTTGTGGCATGCAAGAAGAGAGGGCCATGTAGAAATATATACTCCATTTAACTATACTTTTGAATTAGAAGATATAAATTTGATGATAGCATCACTAAAAGATGCAAACCTACTCCTGGTAATAGAGGGTGCAAAAAGAATTTAATTTATGAATTACCATACATACACAAAGACTCTGTAACGAATTAAATTAAGCCTCTGAAGCTGGAGGTCGATACTCAACAGGATCATCCAAAGCAGAAGATATCTTATTGGCAGGTTCTGAAAGCACACGCAGCAATGGGGGATGGTGATGATGATAATGAGGAGTAGAATCGCTGCTAATTCCATTGGCAGGAGAAGCAGAGCTACTAAAACTGGATGAACAGGATTCCTCCTCTTTCATCAAGTTCATCAAGCCAGGCCTCAATTCAATGTTGCAGAACCTCTCATACTCTGCTCTGTCTCCTCCTTTCTTCTTCACCTCAACCACTACAAGCTTCGGTGTCAGCTCGAATATCTCAACAGCAATCGTCAATGGACCCGTCAAACCTTCCCTTGTTCCTTCCAAGCTCACCCTGCAATCCTTCTTCCTCACCGAGAATCTAACCAAGTGTGCAATCTCCTCCAATTTCGATATAATCTTCCCAACCGGCGCCGACGTCACAAACCTGGCCTCGTCCCCTTTCTCCTCGAACAATCCAGAGAGATCGAATCCCTTGGAAAACGAAATTATGTCGAACGCATTCAAACTCGCAGGCCGAGGCAAAGGAGGATTGCTAACGCTATGTCTTCTCTTAATCTCAACCTCAGAATCAGATTCAGCGTAATCCGAAACAGAAGCGTTGTCATCGTCTCCGCAGTTACTGATATTAGAAGGATGATTACTGCTATTAATGCTATTAACATTATGATCCTCCATGATCATGTTTTCAGTATCATCGAAACTACAGAGCCTATCGTCTTCGACATAGAACTTGATTTGCTTGAAGCCTTTCTTGAACCACTTGTTCTGCATGATTTCGGGAATGGCGATCCGCGTCTCGGGCTTAGTGTCGAGGAGCCTGGTGAGGAGATTGGCGAGATCAGGGGAGAACCACCTAGGGCACCGGAATTCACCTTTGTAGATCTTCTTATACATCTGCATCACGTTCTGATCGTGAAACGGCAAGTACCCTGCCATCAAAACGAACAAAACGACACCGCAAGACCACAGATCAACTTTTGCGCCGTCGTAGCCCTTTCGACCGAGAACCTCCGGTGCCACGTAGGCCGGAGTCCCACAGAACGTGTGGAACAAACCGTCCTGGCGAATTTGATCGGAGACGGCGCTGAGGCCGAAATCGGAGACCTTAAGGTTACCGTTCTCGTCGAGGAGGAGATTCTCGGGTTTGAGGTCGCGGTGGTAGACGCCTCTCTCGTGACAGAATCCGACGGCGGAGATTAATTGCTGGAAGTACTTTCTGGCGACTTCTTCTTTGAGTCTTCCTTTTGCAACCTTGTTGAAGAGCTCGCCGCCGCGGACGTATTCCATGACGAAGTAGATTTTGGTTTTGGTTGCCATTACCTCGAAGAGCTGAACGATGTTAGGGTGGCGGACGCGCCGGAGGATTGAGATCTCGCGCTTGATGTGCGCCACCAGCCCTCCTTTTAGGATCTTCTCTTTGTCTATCACCTTTATTGCCACCCATTCTCCGGTTTTCACGTTCTTTGCGCAGTACACCTTCGCGAATGTTCCGTGACCTAGCAGTTTTCCGATCTCAAACCGACCTAGCAGGAGGTTCGATGATGACGACGACGTTGAGTCTTTTTTGTTGGGTGTTGTGGTGGTGCTCATGGGCTGCTTCGAAACCACACCCGCCATGGATGGCTAATTAGGATTTTATTCTACTTTATTGGAGCTTTCAATGTTTGGTACCGTTTTTTCTATTGAAACGAAGGAAAGAAGACACGATTTTCTTTTGTTGTGTGTGTCTAAGCGTGTTCCTCCATTGGAGGGCGTATTAGGAGAAGGTGGAAGGAAGGAAGAGAGAAGCTAAGGGTGTGTGGTTTTGATTTGTTTTTTAGGTTTTTTTTTTTTTTTTTTTCCCTTTTGTGTTTCTGTTTGTTTTCTGTGTGAATACCCCTAAAATTGATTCAAAGGTAGAGAGTAGAGACAGAAGAGCGAGGGATTATAGAGAGGAATGCTTTTATAAGGAAGAGTATATTCTACCATTAACCTTCCTTTGCTATTTCTCTCATGCTTTTATTATCTTATTATCTTATTATCTTTTTCAATTTTAAAATTTTAATACTACTGTGCTGATAATTTAATCATTGACTCAATGCCACGTAAAGGTACACCTATTTTAGTATTTTAGTTGTTATTACCTTTTTTTAGTTAGGTGGTTGTTGTTACTTATCAGTTATTTTTTTATACAAAAAGAGAATTCTATTTTACTTTAACCGGTTAATTTTGTTGGACTGAAGAAAGCAGCAAAAACCAAAATGAAAAAGAAAACAAAACTGAGGGGTACGTGTGAGCTTCTCATGAGTTTGCGCATCCAATTGTCTCACGGTCTTACTCTTACCGTTCAAAAATCATAACAAAATTAAATTGAAATTTTATGTAACTTTAGAAAAAAAAATAAGTATGCAAAACATAAAATCATAATAAAATTTGTAAAATTAATTGATTCATTTAAAATTATAATATTATTTTAAATCAGTTATTATATTTTATGTATAAATATATTATTATTTAATTTATTTTTAATATATATTTTATATAAATAATTAATTTAATAACTAATTTTTTATATATATTTAGCATAGATAAAATATTTATCCTATGATGTACCATTGTTTCGAATAATAACATGTGGTGTGCAAATATTATGGTGACACTCTTCATAGTGTAAGACAAACAAACAGGGAATAAAATCACATAAGGTATTCACGGTCAAATCTCTGGTTATTAAACTGTTAGGATTATTTTTTAAAACCGTTTTAAAAAAGGTATTGATGTTGATTAATCTGACTGACTAACCTGAACTGTTGACAGCGCAACATCTGCCTGTGAAATCCTATCCAACGGCTATTTCCTTCTATTTGGTGTACCGACACGTTTGACTCCGTGACACGTGGAAATTTCTTATATTGCATGTGATGAGAACTTAATTAATTTAATAAAGTCTATTTGAAATTTTCAAATACGAGTTGCGTGCAGGTTCAACAAGGCCTCCATATATTTTGGAATTTTGGGTTTCATAATCGTATTTCCTCTCCTTTGATACGAATTTGGAAAACTATTAATTTGATGTTATTGAATGTAACTATATCATATTAGATAATATTATATATTAGATATTAGATTTTATTCTCTTAAAAAAAGACTCGCTCTATATCATCATATTATAGAAGCAATAATAATATATCATTCAACATTTATCATCCACAAAATAGCAATAATAAGGATATTATAATTTTCAGCTACGCATTCAAACAGGCTTACCAGAATTTAAGAGAGAGATCACATATACCAGAATTTTATTCAGTGATACGTTCAATCAATAATGTAATTTTATGCAGGAAATCGTGCAAATTTTTTCATAGTTTAGCTCTATTGTAAGATTTAATGAAAAAAAAAAATCATGTTTTAAGTTATTTAAACTGTAATATTAATAATTTGATAAACTAAAAGAGAGATTATTATTATTATTATTATTATTATTATTATTATTATTATTATTATTATTATTATTATTATTATTATTATTATTATTACTATTATTATTATTATTATTAACTTTAAAAATATTTGACGACAATACACTAATAATAATTGTTAATTAAGGAAAAAACTACCTGAGAGAATTGTATTGCTAATTTTACTCGAGTTTTGAAAATCAGTTAAGCAAATGTAGGAAGTAATGAAATTCAAAGGAAGTGCTCCTAATTACTCTCCCAAATCTTCGCTAACAAACGTGCTTTTACTTTCTTCTTATAAGTCCAAACCTGAACAACTAATTTTCTTTTAAAAAACTCACACCACGCACTAAAGCTCCCTATAGAGAGATCCAAAATCAGCAAATATGGACAATCGATTCAGAAGTTGTTCATTATTATTTTCGGTTTCCTTGATTATTATATTGTGTGTGCCGTCAAGAGTGAATTGTACTGAGTTTGAAGTTGGGGGTCACAATGGCTGGGTTGTTCCTAAGTCAAGAAACAACGATCAAATGTATAATCAATGGGCATCCCAAAACAGATTCAAAGTTGATGACACTCTTCGTAAGTATCCTCATTATTTCAATAACTTATATGTTTTTTTTAATTATGATTTACAAAAATGTTATATGTACATTAAGATCAACTACTAAAATTAAGATTAGCTACTAAAATTAACGACTAATGTATTTGTATATAAATATATATGTGATTTAATTTATTTTTATTGTGTATTTTTTATTTAACATATATTTTATGTAGTTTAATTTTGGGATATGATTGTTTGTACACAGGTTTCAAGTATTCTAAAGATTCGGTGTTGGTGGTGAGTGAAGAGGAGTATGAAAGCTGCAGATCCACGAAGCCAATGTTCTTCTCTAACAATGGTGACACTGTCTTTAAATTTGAGCATCCTGGAGTGTACTACTTCATTAGCGGGGTTAGCGGCCACTGTGTCAGAGGACAGAAAATGATTGTCAAGGTTTTGGCCGAACATAATCCAAAGCCAGAGCCACTATATTCACACTCACCGGCACCGGCACCAGCATTTACATCTGCACCTTCTCCTTCTCATCATTCTCGTGCGGGAAGATCAATTCCTCTCCTCAGCATAACCAACTTGTCGCTCTTTCTTATCTTACTTGTTCTCGTGCTTTTTGTTTGATTTTTTTTTGTTGTATTTTTGTCTTATCTATCCGTATGATTAGCAGTAATTACAATGAGTTTTTAGGCGCTTAATTTTAATTTGTAGTAATTACAATTAGTTTC
>NC_029794.2:3388373-3390471 GCF_000816755.2 Arachis ipaensis | reverse complement strand
CAAATCGATTTGTTTAATCTAATTATAATAAATTCATAATTAATTATAGTAGGAGTACATAAGAGTACATAAGATTAATCATTAAATAATTTTTTTTCAATATCACAGCTGAAATAAAAAGTTTATCATCAAGAGTAAAGTGAAACTATGAAAGGCAAACTCTAAGATGCAAATAGTAGAAGAAAAAGAAAAATCAACCTTTCTCTAATATATTAAATTTGTATTCCTTCCAAAGGTTTTAATACTGAACATAAGAAAAGAAAAGAAAAGAAAAGAAAAGAAAAAATTATAAATTAATGAGTAGAATTACAAGATTACTGTTGAGAAGGATGTTTATCTGCCAACTCCAATGTAACAGCAATAAATCAATGGTCTTATTATTATTGCCAAATGATTTTCTGCACATTTACTGTTTTGACTGAAATATCTGAGCATAGCCCTTATAAAAATTTTAATTGACTTAATATTAATCACTAGCCTTCAAGTTGATCAAAGTAAGCATAACTTTTTGAAATATGTCTCCCAGCCTCTATTCAAAAACACAATGAGAAATTAAAGCTTACCAATTTTACATGATAACAATGATATATTTTGATATTTCTGACAAAAAACTAGAGTACCAATTTTACATGATAACAATGATATATTTTGATATTTCTGACAAAAAAAACTAGAGTACAGTTCAGTAACAGGAATGGAAACTCATTCCCTATCTACCAATAGGACTGGAAGCAGAATTGATAGTATGAAAAATTTTGCATCCATAATACCTTGAAAAACAACCTTTTGATTTTCTATTCTAAGGGACAACAGATAAGTGCTTCCAAAGCCTTCTGCTCATATTCAGTCAACCCTTGGAGATCAGATGGAATCAAAGACTCAACTCCTTTCTGGCAGAGTTTGACCCTTGAAGCAAAAAATGGAAGCTCAGTCAGGTCTGATTGTACAAACGAGCACTCATACACGTCCCCATCTCCATCTAGAGCACGAAGAGACGACTCAAGGAATCTAGCAGCCGCATATGCCATAGACAGAGTAGCAGATCCGGCACCAGCCTTTGCTTCAACAACTTCTGAATCCTAACAGTTAACTCTTCAATCTCTTCGTCAGTGAAACTCGCGGAGGGCTTTGTCTTCGACAGCAGGGGAAGTATGGTAATCCCAGCATGGCCCCCAACAACAGGGACATCATCATCAATCAGCTTCAGGTTCTTCCTCTGAGCAACAAATGTGTTTGCCCTGACAACATCCAAGGTAGTAACACCAAAGAGCTTCTTAGGATCATACACACCCTTCTACTTCAGAACCTCGGCCGCAATAGGCACCGTGGAGTTCACCGGATTACTGATGATGTGAATAAAAGCACCGGGGCAATTATCGGCCACCGCCGAAACCAAATGAGGAAAATGAGATCTGAGAGCTTACCTGGGAATCGGAGTGAAGAAAGTGAAAGTTGAGACTGTAATTTTAAGAAGGAAGCTGGGGTTTGGAATTTCCGCCTATGGTTCTTTCTTCGTGCTTAACGATATCGGATTCTTGGCTAGTAGTATGGTATGCAATATATATATATACACCATGTTTCGTCACCAACCACAAAAAATGCTATTTTCAAAAGTATTATTCTATGATGCTAGTAGTCATTCAAAATTCACGTGTGGGTGTGGGCGTGTCTCGTGTCGTGTCATATCCTGTGTCCTTGTACGAATAATACTAAAGTCATTCAAAATTATTCTAAATATCGCTCTAGTAGTCTTTTCTTTTACAGTTTTCTCCAAGATATCTTCTCCCTCGAGAAAATCCATCTTGGCTGATTGTACGTGACCACGATCATAGAAATGGACAATTTTAAAGAAACACTAGAACAATCCATAGAAACAATAATAATATATTATTCAACATCTATCATATATGAAATAACAATAATAAAGATATTGTAATTTTCAGCTATGCATTCAAACTGTGATATTAGAAAAAAATGTTTGATGATTAATTTTGTGTATTCTTTATGTATTCTTATTATAATTAATTATTATTAATATTAAATTAATAAAAAAATAATTTAAATAACATTTAAAAAAATATAAATAATTCTTAAAAAA
>NC_029794.2:3376725-3386778 GCF_000816755.2 Arachis ipaensis | reverse complement strand
TTTTTTTAGTTTTTTTTTTTAAATTTTTAATCATATAATATACAAAATATAGATTATATAAATTTTAAAATAATCATAAAGCCTCATGAACCAAAATTATGGAACAATGAGTCATTTGACAAAACCAAAAGTGAATTCTTAGCCAACCGAACTATATAACAAAATTATAAAGGATACACACTCTTTTTTTATCTGTATGTTAACTATGAGGATACGCAAAGTGAAGAAATTAAAAATCTCCCTACAGAGGAATGTATATATTTAATTTTGCGTTTTTAATAATCAAAAACCTATGACTAATTAATATTAACTAGGGTTATAAATTTATCCATGCTCCTTATAAAATAGCCGAAAAATAATTTGCCTTTTACATTTTTTTTTTATTTTCTCTCAACAAAATATATCTGATTCTGAATAAACGATCACTAGTCATAATTATTTAGAGCATTTTATATGATTGATCTATTAATCTTGTCACAAGGAAGTTGTGGCAATGCAATTTAGAAAGTCAACTTTGTGGTCGGTGATGATTAAATCACACACAATCATATAAAGAGATCTTATTATATGTATATTACTCCTACATTGAGTTAAAGTTAACAGAAGCTTTTTGGTTTAATTCATTATCAACCAGCTATTGTAAAAAATACTTAAATTAATTCATTTTGTAATACATCACGTGAAGACTCAAGCCAAGAGTATTACATTGTAATTACTTGTGAGCTATAGAGTATAAACTCATAGGAAAACTTAATAGGGATACTAAAGCCTTATGAACTTGGTGAGTGCCTAAGACGGTGGATGAGTGCTGTATTGGGATAATTGGGTCATGGAGCTGGACATATACATTGAGTTCCTCATATTAATTATGTGGTGTTTCCTATTAGTTTAGCATAGATAGGTATGATGTGTTTGGGTTTTAATTAGCTTAGCTTAGCTTAGTTTATGATGTGGTATTCCCTATTAACTTATGATGTGTTTGGTTTCTTTTTGTTAGATTAGCTTATTTTATTATTTTAAGAATGATAAAATTAAGAAAAGAAACAGAAGAAATGGAAGGAAATAAAAAAAGAAAATTAACATGCCTGCTTAGTTATTACTTATTAGTAATGTCATCCAAGTTTCATCTCATATATGAAACATGTTCCAAGTATCTATTTATTTTTATTATATAAAAATTATATTTTTATCATTTGATGATGGAGCTGATGTGGTATGTTTTTAAAAATATTTTTTAATTTATTTTTTTTAACTCATTAATTAAGTTATTATGATGAACTAATTATATCAACTAATTGATTTGATTAGATATTTAAATATCATATAATTTATTATAATTTATATAAATTTTATTTGGTAGTATTTTTTAATTTATTTATTTTAATATTCTGTTAGTATTTTTAATTTATTTCTTTTAATTTATTGAACCAAATTTATTGTGTGTACTAATTAATTAATTTGATTAATTTATTAGTCATTAAAATAATAAATCTATGAATGAAATAGACAACGAGATATTTTTAACTAATAATTAAATCAAATCAAATCATATATATTGAACTAAATTCAAATCATATGAATTAAGGACTAAATTAAAATAAGATAATTTCTTACTTATTCAAGTTGAGTACAATAAATACAAATTAATTTTGTTAGATAATCATAGTTGTCTAGTCTACTATATATAGATAGTCACACAAAATTATAAGAATCTTGATTTTTATTGCCCTTACTATTTCAACTCTTCTTTTACTTCTTCTTATTTTTCTTTGTATAATTTCTTTTTATGTATAAATATACCCAAAATGAGAAAGTACAGATGAAGGTTTTATTGATTGTTTGTTTGGTGAATATATCTTAATTTAGGCATTCTACTATTGTGGATGGAAGTTGACCGGTAACAATTTAAAGTGGCCAATGTATTTTTTTATAGTATTAAATAAAAAAAATATTTATTAAAATGAATATACCTATTATAATAATTTTTTTTAATTGTTATATTTTTATGTTAGTTGACCTGTGACGAATTTATTTTTTAGAATGACAACAAATTATATTTTTTTCGAATGTTATCGCTTAAAAAAGAGAGTGATAGTACGAGTCAATAATGTGTGAATATTGTTCCTAAAAATGTTAAAAGAGATTATGAGTCTACATTTTTGTAAAGATTTATTGTTCAATAAAACAAACAACTTTCATATGATTTAATTTATATGAATAGCAAACTTTCTTTTTTAGTCAAAAATGCTATAAAAGCTTTCCAATGTGCAAATAATAGATTTTGCATAACCTTCTTGATGAGATGCATGATAATAGTCAAATTCTTGAATTTATGCATTTGTAAGAATAAAAGTAAACATGTATTAGTGGTTAAAAATTGGTGAAATTCTCCATCATTTGTTTTTTGGATATCATTAAATTTCCATTGTCACAAAAAAAAATATACAAGGAATATCTTATTGGACTAAAGAGAGCAGGTCAAATCAATTTCTTATATTTGGAAAATATGAGCAGTAGTCCATAGAATATATTATTTTTTGTTAAAAATTTGCATGAATCCATTTAGTTTATATGAAAATATCATTCACAGAGGTATTTTAAAATAAATAAAAAGCTGTTCCAAAAAATGTATCATTCATGGAAAAGTAGAGAAGAATCTTAAGATAAATTTTTTGAAGACATAAGATAATAAAATAGATTGATTTTAATATCATTAGAAGCTAAATTTAATGGTTCAAATAAGTACCACTAATTATGTTAAAAAAATAATTTTGTAATAATAATATGATTTACATATTAATTTTTCGAATAAATTCATTTCAAAATGTAGAACTTAGATTCAATTATGCTAAAATTTTAAAGGTAATATAGAATTTGACAATAAAATTAACATTCATTAAGAAAATAAATTTATTTATGACTATTTTCTAATTATAAATAATAACAAGACTTATGAAAAAATATTAATATCATCATTCTTATTAATTAAATTATAATATTAGGTAGTTGATAGTTTCATAAACAAAAATTATTAAATAATTATGTAAAAATTAGCAACGAACAAATATAATTAGAAGTTAAATTTAATAGTTCAAATAAGTACCACTAATTATGTTAAAAAAATAATTTTGTAATAATAATATGATTTACATATTAATTTTTCGAATAAATTCATTTCAAAATGTAGAACTTAGATTCAATTATGCTAAAATTTTAAAGGTAATATAGAATTTGACAATAAAATTAACATTCATTAAGAAAATAAATTTATTTATGACTATTTTCTAATTATAAATAATAACAAGACTTATGAAAAAATATTAATATCATCATTCTTATTAATTAAATTATAATATTAGGTAGTTGATAGTTTCATAAACAAAAATTATTAAATAATTATGTAAAAATTAGCAACGAACAAACAATAAGAATTCAGAAAAAATCTATTATATAATACCAATTTTATAATTAAAATATGTCACATATTATATTCTCAAATATTCTATTTATTATCTATTCTATTATATAAAAATCAGGTTTTTAATTTGCACTTAATGATAGAGTTGACGTGACATGCTTATGAGAGTGTTTAGCGATTTGTTTCTTTTAACTCATTAAATACAATTTATTATGATAAATTAACTATATCAACTAATTAATTTGATTAGATATTTAAATATCACATAATTTATTATAATTTATATCAATTTGATTTGGAAGTATTTTTTAATTTATTTCTTTAATGTTCTGTTAGTATTTTCTAATTTAGGTTTAATTACTCTGTTGATCTCTATAGTTTTGCAAAATTTTTAATTAGCTCCCTATATTTTTTTTCTTTTAATTGGGTCCCTGCACTAATTTTTTTTTTCAATTAGGCCCCTCTTAGTAGTAATTGGCTTAATTTTATAAGGACTCTACTAAAAAAAATTGGTGCAGGGACCAAAATAAAAGAAAAAAAATGTAGGGACCTAATTAAAAAAAATTTTGGTGCAAGGATTCAGTTAAAAGAAAAAAATACAAGGACCTAATTAAAAATTTCGCGAAACTATAAGGGCCAACAGAATAATTAAACCTTTAATTTATTAAACCAAATTAGTTATACTAATTATCTGTATTAATTAATTAATTAGATTAATTAATTAATTCATTAAAATAATAAATCTATGAATACAGTAGGTTCAAGATGTTTTTTACTAATAATTACATCAAATCTAATCATATATATTGAGCAAAATTTAAATCATGTGAATTAAGGACTAGACTAAAATAACATGATTTTTTACTTATTCAAATTGAATGTAATAAATAAAATTAATTTTGTTAGATAATCATGGTCTTCTGGTCTTCTGTATATAGATAGTCATACAAAATTATAAAAATTATTATTTTTATCACTTTTGCTATTTCAACTATTTTTTTTATGTATAAATGTACTCAAAATGAGAAGGTATGAATGAGTGTTTCATTAATTATTTGTTTGACAAATATTATAGTCTGAAAATGTCTCAATTTAGGCATTTTACCGTTGTCGATGGAAGTTGAACCTGTAGTAATTAAGGGTGACCATGATATATTTTATAGTATTACATAGAAAAATATTTTTAGAATGAATATACCCGTTGTAATTAATTTTCTTTATCAATTTGTTATCTTTTAACTAACAAACAATAACCATGTATGTTGAATATATTATTTTTATCAAAAACTATACATAATTGATTGATAATTCTATATATAAAAATACTCATGTGGACTCAGTGGCGGAGCTTCACCCAGACAACGGGGGGCCATGGCCCCCCAAACTTTTTATAAAAAAATTAGTAATACTTCATCAAAAATAAAAAATAGTTCAATTGATTTAAATGCTTTCTTAATAGTTCAATTGGTTTAAATGCTTTCTTATAACTTAAAGTATCCAAGTTCAATTCCCATATCATACATTTATTGTTTGGATTTAGACTAAATTGGGTGAATTTTTGTTGACTTTCACAACACATCAAAATTAAAAAATAAATTCAAATCAAATAAAAAATTTATCTAACAAAAAAAGATAAGAATAAAAAAAATCATCTAACAAGCAACACTCTCTCTACTTTTGAATTTAAATGAAAAAATTAGGTATTTTTTATTTATTTAATTTAATATTATTTTATATTTTATTATTTATTTAATTTAATTTTTTATATGATAAAAATATTATAATATTTAATAAGTATTGATATTATTGAATTTTGATAAATTGATAAAAAAATTTTAATAAATATTATAAATTTTAATATTTATCCTTCTAACTTTTTTTTTTATATATTTTACAAAATATATATTCAAATTTTTATACAAAATAATGATGAAAAATCAAAGAATTGATACATTTTTTAAGAAGAAGGCTAATATTCAAGAAGGGGAACATATAACTTCTACAACATCAACACCTGTAGATAGTTCTTCTACTATAATGAATCACGAAGAAAGTGAGATACAACCTTCAAAAGTTCAAAGAGTTGCATCTGATGAGTTTGACCTTAATTCTTTGGAACGAGACCCTGAAAAACGGCTTCAAATTTGGCAATATCACCCAAACCAGAGAGATGAGGTTAGACGAGCTTATCTTAAATAGGGTCCATATCGAAAGCATCTTGACAATTATCCTCTATCTGGTACGAAGCATCCAAGACGATTTCAATATGCTTGGTTTGGTATTTTTCCTTCATGGTTAGAGTATTCACCTTCTGAAGATGCTACATATTGTTTATTTTGTTATTTGGTTAGCAAAAAACCCAGTGGACGTAATGGGTCAGATATTTTTATTAGTAAAGGGTTTAGAAATTGGAAAAAAGTTAATGATGGAAAGAATTGTGCTTTTCTTAAATATATTGTAGATCTTTGCTCACCACACATTAATGCAGTTGGAGCATGTCTAGATTTATTGAATCAGGCAAGTCACGTCCAAAATGTAATTGAGGATCATACTTCTGAGAAAATTCAAAAGAATCGATTCCGTCTAAAATCCTCCATTGATGCAACTCGTTGGCTTACATTTCAAGCTTGTGCTTTCAGAGGCCATGATGAGACTCCAGAATAAAAAAATCGAGGTAATTTTCTTGAAATGATAAAACTCATAGCATCTTACAATGATGAAGTTGCAAGAACTGTGTTAGAAAATGCTCCATATAATGCTAAATATACTTCACATCAAATTCAAAAAGAAATCTTGCATATACTCTCAAACAAGGTGAGAAAGCATATTTGTGAAGAAATTGGAGATTCTAAGTTTTGCATTGTAGTAGATGAAGCTCGTGATGAATCCAAAAGAGAACAAATGGCACTTGTTTTGAGATTTGTTGATATACATAGTTTTATTCAAGAGCGTTTTCTTGATCTTGTACATGTCAAAGATACTACATCATTAACTCTAAAACAAGAATTGTGCGGCCTTCTTTCTCGACATGGTCTTGATGTCTCTAATATTCGTGGTCAAGGATATGATGACGCCAGCAACATGAGAGGAGAATGGAATGGGTTACAAGCATTATTCTTAAAAGATTGTCCTTATGCTTACTATATCCACTGTTTTGCTGACCAATTACAACTTGTATTAGTTGCTGCATCAAGAGAAGTTATTCCTGTGCATCAGTTTTTTTCAAAATTGACTTTCATCGTCAACATCATTTGTTCTTCTAGTAAGCGACATGATGAGTTACATGCTACCAAGACAGATGAAATTGTCCATTTATTAGAGATTGATGAACTTGAAACTGGTAAAGGGGCAAATCAAATTGGTACTTTGAAACGAGCAGGTGATACTCGATGGAGTTCTCATTTCTCTTCTGTTTGCAGTTTGATAAATATGTATGGTGCAACATTGACTGTTTTACAAAAGATTATTGTTGATGGATCAACTTATTCTCAGCGTGGTGATGCAGATAGTGCTTACAATACCATGACCTCATTTGAGTTTGTATTGATCTTGCATTTGATGAAAGATATGATGGGAATAACTGATATTCTTTGTCAAGCTTTACAAAAGCAGTCTCAAGACATAGTTAATGCTGTGCAACTAGTTCATTCGACAAAAACATTTATCCAAAGCATGAGAGATGACAGATGGGAGGAATTATTAAAAAATGTGAAATCATTTTGTGAGCAACATGATATTCTAATTCCTGATTTAACTGCTTCTTATGTTGCAAGGCAAGGACGCTCGCGTCACCAAAAAGATCATATTACAGTTGAGCATTATTTTAGAGTGGAGATATTTTTAGTCACAATTGATAAGCAATTACAAGAGTTAAATAGCAGATTTAATGATCAAGCAATGAATCTACTAAGTCTGAGCTCTACTCTCATGCCTAAGGATGCTTACAAAAATTTTGACATTACTAAGATTTCTACTCTTGTTGATAGCTACTATCCCGAAGACTTTACTGAACAAGAGAAGATTAATTTGCCTTTTCAGCTTCAGCATTTTATTCTTGATGTTCGTCAGCATCCAGAAATGAAGAATTTGTCAACTATTCATGAACTATGTAGATGTTTAGCAGAAACAAAAAAGTCAAAAGTGTATTACTTGATTGATAGATTGATTCGTCTGATATTAACTCTTCCAGTTTCTACAGCTACTACAGAGCGATCATTTTCAGCAATGAAAATAATAAAGACAAGGTTAAGAAACAAGATGGAGGACGACTTTCTTGCGGATAGTTTGGTTATTTACATTGAGAAAGAAATTGCTGAAAAGTTTAGTTCTAACTCAATTATTGAAGATTTTAAGTCATTAAAAATTCGAAGAGTACCATTATAAACTATTTTATATTTTTTATCTGTAGAATTATTTATTTATTATCTTATTAGTAACAAACTTAAAGAATAATTATATTTATAAATTTTATTTTGATATAAATATTATTATTAAATTTTTATGTTAAATTTCCGGCCCCCCAAAATTTTGGTTCAAGCTCTGCCACTGCATGTGGTAATTAAATATCGTATTGTTATCTCGCTAAAGTTAATTCTCCTATGATTATGCGAATGTATAGCACTATCAGATGAAAATTTGATTGAATTACATTTATTTTCAACGAGGTAGGTGATTTTTTAGGCCTAATCACGGCAGAGTTGAGGAAGGTTTGAAAAATGCTAGCAATACAAATACTTTTAATTTTTAATACCCAATAATAAATATATAAATTAAAACTAATATTATTTCGTACAAAGTCATAAAATATATAGCATACTCAAAACATATCTAATTCATATTAATTGTCATTGTTTATCAGTTACGTTATGACAAATCTGGTTATGAAAAAAGATTAAAATTAACTTAAATATACACAATATTATTTCATGCTTTTCATTTTTATTTATTATCATAAAAAGTCATACATATTATACGAGTACCTCATCTTTTTACCAACGGTTCTTCCATTCAATGGTTTCTATAAAGAAAAAAAAGGTATAATAATATTGTGTTTGACAAGAATATATAGAATTTTGAAAGGTTGAAGCATAGGTTTAGTCCTTAACATATTTGTAGATGAAGTGCAGAGTAGTAGATAAAAAGATAGCTAATAAAAGAATAAATGGTTAAAACTTCCTCAATACTAACAGTCCTAGTGTGTGATAGGTATTCTATAATTTTTTTGGATTTGATTGTTTCTTCATTATTATATGTTATTCTATTTAATTTATGCTAAAAAGACTTATGATAATCATCTTATCGTAGTAGTGTAAAAGTTGTAGATATTGTATTTACTTTGTCTGCTCTTAAATCTCATGTTCTTGATGGATATTTGTGACTGAGTAATTATTAAAAGAAAATGGTTTAATATCTATTTTATATTCTATTTTATATTCTATTTAAATTATAATAGTGAGTAAATATTTTTTTTTCAAAATAAATAATACGATTTTTTCATAAAAATAATGTTTAAATAATTGTGAAATTAGATTATAATACAGATGATGATAAATATCTTAGTACTAAATTTGCTATAAACAAATTTTTAGGAATATTATGTTGTATTGTATAATTTAGTTATATTTTTTTTATCTTAATAAATTAATTTATGAAAATTTAAACTTGAACACTTGTTATGGTTAAACTCAAACTTTAATTTATTTTGTCATATTATTATATAAATATTAAATTCTTTGATTAAATACTTATTTGATTATGCCAATGAGTAATAGCTCAAATGGCATAGACTCTCCATACTCAATTAAGAGGTTGCGGATTCGAGTCTTCTATCTTTCCAAATTTTTGGCCAATGAGTAATAACTCAAATGGCATAGTTAGAGGTGGCAAATATTGTAGGATAGTATGCTGATTTACTATTTTTTAATGGTAAATATTGTCAAATAAAATGGTGTAAGAAATTAGAAGAAAATATATTTACAAGTTTAGAAAATATTAATTTATTTTTCAATAGAATAAATTATATATTGAATAACAAAAGTCGTTATTGGTTTCTCTTCACACTAACTAATACTCAACGATGGTGTTTCGGTATACCATGTTATCAAGAAATATTAATCGAACTAATAACTTTGTAATGACATAAGTTTATAAATTTGAAAATTTAAAAATTATTTCATAAAATGTGAAGTTTTAACAAGTAACAATGTTGATCATATTGTTTTGACTTTAAGAATGAATACAATACTAACAAATAAAATTGTCCTAAATAAATTTTAACAAAGAAAAAGACCATAAGTATTGCTATTAATGAAAAATTAATCTATTTTAAAGACAAATACAATTTTTTTTTCTATGGATTTCTTAACTCGGCAAGTTGAGGACTAATCCACCACATATTGATGTTCTATTTATTAAGGGTCTGTCGCTAACTAATGGATTCTTATACACACAAGTCGAAATTCGAACTCCAAATACTTACTTAAACAGACAAATGAGATGATCATTCAACTAATCTAAATTAATTAAAACAAATATTAATTATTTTAAATATTTTTAAGTTGTAAAATATTTATAATAATAATTACTATATATATTTTTTATTTAAATTCTAATAAAAAATTTTATATAATTATATA
>NC_029794.2:3372417-3376377 GCF_000816755.2 Arachis ipaensis | reverse complement strand
ATATTTGACGGCAATGCACTAATAATAATTGTAAATTAGGGAAAAGCTCTTGAGAGAGAATTGTATTGCTAATTTTTGAAAACCAGTTAAGCCAATGAAATTCAAATTAAGTGCTCCTAATTACTCTCCAAAATCTTCGCTAACAAACGTGCTTTTACTTTCTTCTTATAAGTTCAAACCTTAACCACCAATTCTCTTTTAAAAAACTCACACCACGCACTAGAGCTCCCTATAGAAATATCCAAAACCAGCAAATATGGCCAATCTATTCAGAAGTTGTTCATTATTACTTTCGGTTTCCTTGATTATTATATTGTGTGTGCCATCAAGAGTAAATTGTACTGAATTTGAAGTTGGGGGTCACGATGGCTGGATTGTTCCTAAGTCAAGAGACAACGATCAAATGTATAACCAATGGGCATCCCAGAACAGATTCAAAGTTGATGACACTCTTCGTAAGTACCTTCATTATTCCAACAACTTATATTTTTTTTAATTATGATTTACAAAAATATTATTTATACACTAAAATCAACCATTAAAATTAACAATTAATAAATTTGTATATAAATACATACATAATTTAATTTATTTTTAATATATATTTATATTTCAACGTATATTTCATGTAGTTTAATTTTGGAATATGATTGTTTGTTCACAGGTTTCAAGTACTCTAAAGATTCGGTGTTGGTGGTGAGTGAAGAGGAGTATGAAAGCTGCAGATCCACTAAGCCACTATTCTTCTCCAACAATGGTGATACTGTCTTCAAATTTGAGCATCCTGGAGTGTACTACTTCATTAGCGGAGTTAGGGGCCACTGTGACAAAGGCCAGAAAATGATTGTTAAGGTTTTGGCCGTACATAATCCAAAGCCAGAGCCACCACATTCACACTCACCAGCAGCAGCACCAGCATTTACACCTGCATCTACACCTGCACCTTCTCCTTCTCATCATTCTAATGCTGCAAGACCAATTCCTCTTCTCAGCATAACTAACTTGCCGCTCTTTCTTATCTTACTTCTTCCTATGCTTTTTGCTTGATTTTTTTCCTTGTATTATTGTCTTATCTCTCCTTATGATTAGTAGTAATTACAATTAGTTTCTAGGTGTTTAGTTTTAATTTGTTGTTGGGGTCTTAGGCTGTTTAGTTTGGTTGTTTGAATAATCAAGATTATTTATATTGTTCGACAAATAAATTGCAGATTGTTTTTTTCTGGTTTCTTAAGAAATTTGCTGTTCATGATATATTTATTATTAGGGTTTTTCTTTTATTAATGTCAGTCTATTGGTGGCTTAATATTAATTATTCCTATCAAGTTACAATCTAAGCAACTATCTAGAAGCAAAACATTGAAGTTGTATATTCCATGTTATATCTAAACTATAAAAAATAAGACTGTTTGAGTTGTATGGTAAAACTTTTTTTTGAGTCAATGTTTTCTGTAATTATTTTTTATCTTAAATTTTGAATTAAAAAATTTAAATTTAAATCCTAATTTTAAAATTTATTTTAAAAAGATGAGAGTTAAAAATTAAATTTATAACAAAAATTAATTAATATTAACTAGTTAAAAATTAATTTCTCATATTCATTTATTTTTTTGGTCTTATGTAAACGGTGAGAGCAATTAGAGCCCATTATTTGACAGGGCTCCATTCCCCTTCTTTAAAGAATAATGGGCTTTCTTCCAAAAAAAAAGAATAATGGGCTTACTTTAGGCCTTGGCTACAGACATTGATACACTAATATGTGTCTGTTTGAAAAAAAGAAAAATCCAACAAATACGGCAAAGCATAACAAAACCAATTCCAAACCACCACTATGAATCTATGATCACAGAAAATACCCCATAAGGCCGTAACAAATGCTAACGTAGAAAAGAAAGTTTTTTTATTTAATATGGTCTTTCTAATAAAATTAATAGAATCATAATTAAAAAAATATTAACATGTATGAGAGCGTAAGAAAAAAAATGTTACAAAAATAAACATCAAAATTCCTGTACGAACAAGAAGGAACAAAAGTAGTAGATAAAAAATAATAAAATTTAGAATGATTTTTTATTGGATAAGTTTTCATTTTGCCAATCTTTTAGTTACTTGCAAATTGTTAACAATAATAATAATGAAAATCTTTATCCATACATATTTTTTCTAAAAATTTCACTTAAAAATCAACTTGAATTAGTATAATAATTAATTTATTAGTCCATTTTAGTCAAAATTCGAATTAATGTGAGAAAAAAACACTTTCACCCATATTAAAAAATGGCAACTTTCTTTTTAAGTCTTTTCAAGGAGGGAGGTCCCAAAAAAAAAAAAAACCGTTATAACAAAGCATACACCCGATGATCTAACAATCTGAAATTCTATGAAACTTTCAATTTAGGAATTAAAAAAGAGCACCCAAGTTAATGGTCTAAGAATATAATGTATATAATGGGCTAAATTTTTGGCCCAATATGAATAAAATGAACATAAAAATCTCATGTCATGAAATCACTCATCCCAAAAGTTTAAGCTGATTTTGAGGTTTATCAAAGATCAAACTCTTGACCTTTCGGATTTAGAATTCTGATAACATGTCATGAAACCAGTCATCCCAAAAGCTTAAACTGATAGGAAAAGGTAACACTAATGATTATATCTCTAATACTGAATCGAACATTCCTAAACCGCCATTGTATACATTGTACAAAATTTTCATTGGTTCTCTATACTTATACTTCCTCGTTAAAAAATTAAAATAAAAATCTGGTTGCTGAAATGGCACCTTTATCATAAGTTGAATTTCAGTTGTGGGGACACAGACAACCACTAATACAGACATACAAACTTAAATCATACATACTGAATACTGATAAATCAGCTTTCAGGTAGGAGTGTCAACTATAGTTGTTAACTATTTTATTTTAATAATTAATCCTCCTTAATATAAGTGTATCTGTTAAATGTTGTGAGCTGTCATTCTCTTGGAATTCTGGTTTGGATGGTTGTGGATCAGTGGATACCATCATCCACCTTTTCTTGCTCTCCATTAACATTTCCAACTTCCAAGGATAGATTTGTTTATTCCTTAAGATATGGAGGCAAATGCAAGAAGCCAAGACCCACGTGCTAGGAGCAGGTGAGGTAACCACTTAGCATCTGGAGTTTGTGGAGCAAGCTGCTTGCCATCTTCCAAATCCATCTTCACAATATGCTTAATTAGTTTTTGAATGAACCACTTTACTGTATCCATGCATATCCTCTTTTGGTTTGTTTTAGTCTTGGTTTGACTAATGCATCATGCATCATTGCCATGTAATTTGTCTTAGTCTTTTTCTTCATTTGCAATGTAATTTCCGTTATGCCTTATCTTATTTTGTATTCTAATTAAAAATCCATTTGCATAATTCAATAAAAGGGCAATATTTTTCTTAGAGGTCTAAACTCTAAACATAGGTCAAATTGAAGTCATAGTCATTTTGCACGTGATTTGTTTGTCTCTAAGCAATTAGATGATGTAGAGAAATGCCCCAATTTGTGGTTATCTATTCCTCTAATTTTTACAATCCTATTTTGTATTGTTATTCAATCATAGGAATCCTCAATCTCTAATCTCTGTTTATTCCTTTCTTATAGCTCTAGCAAATAACAATCACCCGATTAGGCATGGTTTAAACTAGTAAAACCTGCTCAGTCAAAAGGCAAGAAATAAAACACTCTTGACTAGAATATGTAGCTGAGCTGCGATCAAACTATAATAATTGTTATGTGATAATTATCCTGATCTTCTTCACCTACTAAGAACCCACTACCTTATCAAACTATAAGGCTGCGTTTATTTACTTATTTATAAGAATAGTACATTAAAACATGAATAAAGAAATATAGACAGAGATATTATATTTTGAGATATTAATATCGTATATTTTGTGTTTTTTTAATAAAAAAGATATATAAATACTGACA